>NW_026459546.1:0-54209 GCF_021730395.1 Mercenaria mercenaria
AGCCAAGCTGCAGGTGGCCAACTATCGAGCGATTCCGATAACGACGACGTAGATGCGCCACTGGCAGCACAACAGCCATTAGCAGTACAACAGCCGGCAAGGCAACTAGTGGCACCTCAGCTAGCAGTACCGCAACAAGCTGCAAGGCAGCCAGTTGTACCGCAACCAGTAGCACCACAGCAAGCTGCACCACAACCAGCGCCACCGCAGCCACCACTGCCGAACAGGCGTCAAAGGAGAATTCCACTGGCCGAGCTAATTCGTGAAAATCAAATGGACTATCAAAATTGCATCCGAAATAAATTGCCAAAGCTTCTTCGGGAGCTAGGTGTACCAGACTCGGACTCGGATAAGATATGTAATAAATAATATAAATTATTTCCTTAAAATAATTTTATTTATTTATTGAGAAATAAGGTTTTTCCGTTGCTAAGGAATCGGGATTAATTTGCTTTTATCCCCGAGTTAAACTGGTTCCCGTCTTATCAATGCAGAACTGTTGTGTATGTGTAGTGAGCCGAGAACATGGCTTGCTGTTCGATATAAAAGCAAAAATCCCGTGCAAAATCTTCACTGTATTTCTACACGTCGTTCAGTAAGTTTAACTTACACTGTTCTACACGTCGTCAATACACCGCAATTAGAAACGTCTTTGAGTTTGCCACGTGAAGGGTTAGGCATAGACAGCGAGGCCGGGAGAGGAACGATGGTGTTCAAAGGCAGAATGCCAGAGCGAATCGCCATGATGACCAGCAACAGGAAAACCGCCCAAGGACGAGGGGTCAGAAACGTCAGGCGGATGAAATGGCTAGAGACGAGGTTCAGAACCCACAACCACACGACCTTGAGACAGGGGCAGACGAATTAGAGACAGGGGGAAACAGACTCCTACAGGATGATGCCGGTGGGTGCAATAATAATGTTATTGATTTTGAAACTGTTCTGCATGGTTCTGGTATTTTACAAAATAATGTAGTTGATACAACGAATCAAAGTAGAAATTCAGTGGGGTGTGGCGAGGTAAACGTACAGGGCAATTCTAGTAGTTCGTCTATATGGCCGTTGAGTCTATTATCAAACCAAACAGGTCACAGCTCATGGCAAAATGCACAAAACGTACCTTCTATTCGTCTAGCCAATGACGATTTGGCGGCACATGTGCCTTCACCTCTTAAACAACAAATATGTAAAGGCGAATATATAAATTTGGCGTTATTGCTGAAAGGGGCGGTCGAGCTGTCAAGTTTTTGTACAGGGGGCCTTCTGAAGTTGTCTGCTGACGGTCACATCGAATCCGCTTAAAAAGAGTGTAAGGACAAGATTAATTCTATAGAACAGTGGACGAACGCGTTCATAATTTACACGTCAATTTATTTACTGAATCATAGTGATAAAATTCATGAGATGCTCCATTATATGTACAATATTAGGGAGTGCGCTATGCGCCAGGGAGGTTTTGCATGGCGTGTGTATGACGAGCAGTTTCGGTTACGTCAGGCAATATCGCCCGCATCCTGGTCACAAATCAATAATGATCTGTGGTGGCGATGTATGCAGGTTAACGACACGCCGAAAACGGTTCAAGCGAACACACGTCGTTACACGTGCAATGACTTCAATAGCGGCAATTGTATTTGGCCAAATTGCAAATTTTCTCATGTATGTAACACATGCTTCGCTCCACATCCAGAGGTGTCTTGTAATCAGTACAACTCTTCAGTGAAGTACCAGAACCCACGGTCCCGGGGTAATTTTCAAAGTAGGGCATTTCGGAGACCTTTCAGGGGTCAAGGCCGTGGTCTCGCCCAAAGATAAAAGCATAAACGAAAACCCAGCACAAGAGCCGCAAAACAGTACCTCAGCAGAAATTTTGCCTCCAGAGCCTATAAACTTAGATATCAATAATCTAGCAAATTCACCGGTCAATGTAGAAGCTTTGAAACGCTACGCTCACAATTATGATAAAGAAGAGGCTGATTTTTTAATTCGTGGTTTCACTCAAGGTTTTCCAATTCAGTATACGGGGCCTAGGTTACCACGTGATTCAAAAAATTTACGCTCTACCTCTCTGAACCCGGATATAATTAAATCTCAGATAAATAAGGAAGTAGAAAAGGGTAGAGTAGCTGGTCCGTTTTCAGAGCGCCCGCTTCCCAATTTGATAGTTTCTCCGATTGGTTTAGTTCCGAAAAAAACGCCGGGCGAATTTCGTATGATACATCACCTGAGTTACCCGGAGAATGAGTCTGTCAATAGTTATATCGACCCAGCAGTGTGTACTGTCAAATACACCAGTTTCGATGAAGCTGTTAAATTAGTTCAAGATCTAGGTCAAGGCTGCAAATTGTTCAAATCTGACATCAAAAGCGCATATCGCTTGATACCAATACAACCATCGGATTTTGAACTATTAGGTTTCTGTTATAATGAAAAGTTTTATTTCGATAAAGCACTCCCTTTTGGGGCCTCGATAAGTTGCATAACATTTGAAAGATTTGCTAGATTTTTAGAATTCTGCGTTAAATCAAATCTGAAATCCGACAAATTAAAACATTATCTTGATGACTTCATTGGAGGCGGTTCTACAACAAAATCTTGTACAGAGGCTTTAAAGATATTTAAGGATACAATGTCGGAATTAGGCGTACCGTTGGCAGACGAGAAAACAGAAGGCCCGACCGAGATTCTTGTATTTTTGGGTTTAGAACTTGATTCTATTCAGATGGTGGTCCGAATTCCGCCTGCTAAAATTCAGGAAGTAATTAAAAAAATAGAGGAAATTCTGTCTCATGAAAAAACAACTTTGAAAAAAATGCAATCCTTGATTGGTTCACTGAATTTTTGCTGTAGGGCTATTGCTGTGGGTAGACCATTTTGTCGTCGCTTAATTGACTCAGTCTGCAGGCTTACCAAGCCTTATTACCACATAAGGGTTAAGAAGGAAATTTGTTTAGATTTAAGAATGTGGTTAGGATTTTTGCGAAATCACAATGGTGTATCCGTTTTTCATGACCGTTTTCTGGGTTACCAATGAGGATGTACAGTTGTTTTCTGATAGTGCTGGGGGTAAAGGTTTGGGCTTCGGAATTTATTTTAAAGGTCACTGGTGTAATGCAAGATGGCCGGACACGTGGCACGCACGTGGCATAACCTCTGATATAACGTTACTGGAACTATTCCCCCATTTTAGTTGCGTTATACATTTGGGGTACTGAATTGACGAACAAAAAAATCAAGTTCAATTGTGATAATATGTCTGCTGTTCAAATTTTAAACAAACTGTCTTCTAAATCGAGTCAGGTCATGTGCCTGGTTAGAGTATTGACTTTAAGATGCCTTCATTTAAATATTCTTATCAAAGCCAATCATGTGCCCGGTCGATTTAATAAGATTTGTGATGCCTTGTCTCGCTTTCAGCTGGCAAGGTTCAGGAGGCTGGCGCCAGAGGCAGACCCAACGCCTACCCCAGTTCCAGATTTTCTTTGGAACATCTTCGATATAGAGCTGGACAGCTTCTTCGGTCAGGAATTGCTACCAACTCACTTATGACTTATAACACCGCTCTCAGAGCATTTGAAATATTTAGACAGTCATATAATCTTCCGAAAGTATGGCCTATACGTAGTGAACACGTCATTTTATTCATGACGTATTGCTTTGAGAAGGGGTTTTCTCCTAAGTCTATCACAACTTATATTGCTGGTTTGAACTATTTTCACAAACTAGGTGGATTTTATAACATAACGCACGTGTTTGTTATAAGCAAACTATTAGAGGGTTGTCGTAGAAGTCGAATCACCCAGGATGTTAGGGCCCCTTTAACTAAATCTACGTTAATGGCGGTATGCAATGTTTTGTCTCAAGTTTGTTACAACATCTACGAAACAAGACTATTTACGGCTATTTTCACGTTGGCCTATTTTGGCCTGTTTAGAATAAGTGAGTTGGTGGCTTCAAGCGCTGGCCGGGTCGGATATCCTATTGAACGGGCAGACGTCTCTTTCAGTAATAACAAATTAATTATATGTCTAAGACACTCTAAAACATGTCAGAGAGGGAATCCTATTTTGTTGAAAATACCGGGAGAAACCGGTCCAATTTGTCCAGTGAACAAAATGTGGGAGTTTTTAATAGTTAGGCCAAGCCATAACGGCATGTTTTTCTGTCACGGCGATTGCTCTCCAGTAACTAGGGCTCAGATTTCTGCCGTTTTAAATAAATGCATCAATAAGTTGGGCTTGTCCGGTATGTACCGATCACATAGTTTTCGAATCGGTAGGGCTACAGACTTAGCAACAGCTGGCCTTCATTCAGAAGCCATTATGAAACTCGGCAGATGGACGTCAGACTCGTATAAATTGTACATTCGTGTCTAAATATTACAGAATCTGTAGTAAAATTTGATTGATACTATCACGTGATAATTCTGACCTTAGCAATAGCTAAATTTCGTTCCAAAAGTTATATGTAAAATCAAAATATCATATTGTACTTACAAATATTTCGTCGTGGAACTTGTACACAGTATATGTGGACTATATTTAGTTTGACCTTTACCGTAATTAGAATCAGTTCTTTATTTAGAACAGGAACTACTTTTGGGAAAACCGATTTGATCATGAGCGTAGCTTGAAAGAACTACATATTTTCTTGTTATAGTTACCAATTGTGGAACACTATAATTTCTTTCTATATATGAAATTTAAATCTTATTTTAGCATTTGTATTTTAATATCTCAGATATATGGATAGTTGGGGATTCGATCCCGTTTTGGGCTGGCGAGCGGGCCAAAACAACAGGGAAGGCTAATCTGCGTCTAGATGGCAGGACGATCGCCTGGTGGGGCGTGAGGGGTCTGCGATGGAGTGGTTTTCGACGCACAGTCCAAAGCCAGGTGTTGCTGTCTCCTCCTCCTTCTGCCATTGTCATACACTTAGGTGGGAATGATTTACATGATCTTTCTATTATAAAAATAAAGAAGAGCATTAGATCCGAAATACGGTACTTAAGAGAGGCCTTTCCTGACACCGTTCTAATTTGGATTGATATCCTACCGAGGAGAATTTGGAGAGGGGATTTTTCACCTAAAGTAATAGATGAAAAAACGTAAGAGAGTAACCGTTTCGGTCGTTCTCTTGTTACTAGGTCAGGCAAAAGTGACTGGGTTCTCCTGATATAGATGTAGAAACTAATTTCTTTCGCACGGATGGCGTCCATCTGAACGAAGTTGGGTTAGAGTTTTACCTCGATTACTTAAGAGATGCTTTATTAAAAAATTTGTAAATGTTAATCTTCAGTCTGTTGATTTTTTGGGGGGATAAATTTTTTGCAAAATTTATTGTGGCGAAAAAAAATCAATCGACCTGGAGGAGATTGGGTGCCGGGCGCTGGTCGAACATTTACTTATAAGCACTAGATGTTTGGCAGTAGCTCTTGACTTATTTCGAGGTACCACTTTGGTACGAAGCCAGAGTAAGCCGAGGTCTACGGTCATGCATTCGGGTGTGGTCCGTGTAGGCTACTATATACCATTTGCAGGTTTTTCAGGATTATCGTATCGTGTATTGTTTCATGTTTACGCCTGGTCTCCTCTCGCTCGAAGATTTTTAGAGCGGCCAAAACATGCCAACTTAATCTTTCAAGTTTCTCTCACACAATCATATCTGTTGATGCATTTACTTTGGAAATGTAAAGTTTCTCTCATATCTATTGATGCATTTACTTTTAGCAAATGTTCCTTCAAAACTAACTTTTAAGTCATTATATTGGTTCATCATAAATTTCTTATGCATGTATTACGTTATATGCTCTTTAAATATGTAAAATATAGTAATGAGGTAAATAAAACAATGAATGTTACATGTTCTTATTTTATTTCGAATAACTTGAAATAATATAAATTATTTCCTTAAAATAATTTTATTTATTTATTGAGAAATAAGGTTTTTCCGTTGCTAAGGAATCGGGATTAATTTGCTTTTATCCCCGAGTTAAACTGGTTCCCGTCTTATCAATGCAGAACTGTTGTGTATGTGTAGTGAGCCGAGAACATGGCTTGCTGTTCGATATAAAAGCAAAAATCCCGTGCAAAATCTTCACTGTATTTCTACACGTCGTTCAGTAAGTTTAACTTACCCTCCCGCCTCACCCCTATAATTGCTATGCATTAATTTTGCTTTATATATTTGGTTAAAAGAAAGAGAGAAAGGCCTAAACATTTAGTGTTTTTTCTTGGTATAACATGCAACATGGGTTATTTTGTATCAGTTTTGCTGCTTTTAGTATTATCCTTTCAGGATCGTTCATATTATGACGTTTTGTTGAAATTGTCAGTGAGCTGGTAGTGCAACGTTATGACGTCTCCGATATCCAATTACAAACACATCCAAGGAAGTTACGTTAGAACATTTGGTTACACAGAAAACTAAGAGTAAGGAACTTCCAGGTACTGTAAATGTTACATGGCGACGCTTGGAAATTACAATCGAGTTAAATCCCGGACATGGAACTGAACTACAGAAAATAAGTGAATTTGTGTTTTTGACTTGTATATCAGTGTTTGTTTAATAAGTTTGTTTCGAACTTTGTGAGGATATCGGAAGTTAGATGATTACTCTAGGACGTTTTTTATTCTTAAGATAAATTGAGGAAAAGAAATGATATAAACTTGTGCATTACATTTTCTTTATTATTTCGTTTATGTCTAAGTTTCATTGATACGTTAAAGCTCACTGATAATAATTCTTTGTCACTTCTATGAATCAGTAATTGTTTTATTTTAATTATTAGGATTGTCGCTCAAGTAAAGTTGAGGAGATCAGACGAGGCATCTGGTTAACGAGGGTGATAAATCTAATCGGTTGGGGTTTTTTTTTTCATGGTCACGAAGTAATTTATACAGTGAATGTTGAACTATAGATAATATAGGCATTTAGCTTCAGACATTTGTTTCGTAACTGTTCAGTGGATTTGGCATAATGGACATAGTCAGCTTAGTTGTGCATATGTAGGATGCGTATATACGGGCTATCAGTGCTATTAGGATTCCTTAACCAGTACAGCTTGCTCACGACACCAAGGGTTGTTAATTTTGAAAGATGCACATTGCTATTTAAGGTTGGTTGACCCGTGTTGCTTCGGGTCACTAGGTCTCGTCCTTATAGTACTGGCGAGTCCTAGATTGCGTTGCATTGCGTTGCTTGCTTGTGAAGTGCCTGTAGTGCACCACTATTGTATTTGCGAGTCTGATATAGCATTGCGTTTTTAGCAAAGTAAAGTGTCCGTAGTGCATCACTATAGTACTGGCTATCTGTAGTTCTTTTTGCGTCTTGCACAAGTGAAGTGTCTGTTGGCATCACTAGGTTATTAGTGAGGCCTATGTTGCATTGCGTTTTGTGAAGTGGTGTCTGTAAAACATCCCTTGGTGATCGTATGATAGGCCCAAACAGTCTGGTCAATACCGATGGTAACCACGAGCTGTGTCACAAATATTTAATAGGTGCCGTTTTTTGTGGATAATTTTGGGTGCTTCTTTTTTGTTTGAAAGCATACTTATAAGCACTAGATGTTTGGCAGTAGCTCTTGACTTATTTCGAGGTACCACTTTGGTACGAAGCCAGAGTAAGCCGAGGTCTACGGTCATGCATTCGGGTGTGGTCCGTGTAGGCTACTATATACCATTTGCAGGTTTTTCAGGATTATCGTATCGTGTATTGTTTCATGTTTACGCCTGGTCTCCTCTCGCTCGAAGATTTTTAGAGCGGCCAAAACATGCCAACTTAATCTTTCAAGTTTCTCTCACACAATCATATCTGTTGATGCATTTACTTTGGAAATGTAAAGTTTCTCTCATATCTATTGATGCATTTACTTTTAGCAAATGTTCCTTCAAAACTAACTTTTAAGTCATTATATTGGTTCATCATAAATTTCTTATGCATGTATTACGTTATATGCTCTTTAAATATGTAAAATATAGTAATGAGGTAAATAAAACAATGAATGTTACATGTTCTTATTTTATTTCGAATAACTTGAAATAAAGATATTAAAACTGAAGGTGTTTATTTTTTCAATGAGTTTTCAGCATTCAGTAAAAAAAAAAGATATCCAAACTAAAAATATTTTGAGACGACCCTCCCCCACCAATTGTCATGTTCTCCGACCTTTGTATTCGTCTTCGTCTTAAATCGGAAATGTCCAATAGTGCGATGGTTTTAAAACTATTACAGTCGTTTTCTTGAAAAAAAAAGGTAAGTGGTTTCATAATGCTCACACATGTATTTATTTAAGCTGCTCAGATAAACACCAAGTCGGTGCGTAAATAAAAAAAAAAAAATCCGCAACAACTCATTTTATAGATGTAAAGTATCAAAACAATGTAAATTTAAACGTTTCTTCCCGAGATTTTTTATAGGATTAATAAAATATCATGTAAACTTAAGGAGGTAGGTAACCTTACTATTTGTATGTGCGCATGCCCAACCGGAAGCTAACGTGACGATTTACGACGACGTTTACGACAAACTAAATATGTTTGTATAACCATTCTTCAGAAAAAAATAACATGAATCTGCTTAATGGTTTAATAATGCGGAAATACTGAATAAATTGTCGCAGAAACGCTTCAAAACATTGTTGCCTTAAAATGACGTCACTGACATAATGACGTTACGTGTCAGTCACCGCGCAAAATTAATAGCTTTTATTTTGAAAGTACGTAATTCTGTGCATTTTCTTTATTTGAACTATTTTCAAACAGCCATTATTTGCTGAAATATTTTTTCTGAGTTTTTTAGCTCTGAATAATAATCAATGTTTTGCTTCTTTTATGTAGTTATATCGAAATATTATGCGGAATGTATGAAAATGGATGACGGTAACCAATGTTATTTTGAATACAGTTGAGTGAAAGGTTACTTTTTATGGCCATTTTCTAATTAAAAATCTGGCAGTTTGATTTGTAATACCTATTTTTCAATTTGCGTTGATAATTTGTTACTTATATTCTAAGACTAAGCTCTAAAATTGTTCAAATTTTAGTAGAAAATTGTAGTTTCTTGAACTGAGCTGATGTTACCATGGAAACGAAGTGCGTGACCTATATATTTAAATGTGAAATTCAAAAGCGTTGACACTGGTCTATTTAAGGAACACAGCTTCGGCTTTTTATTTTCATTTCAACAATATCCATGAGAATAATAGCAGCATGCAGAACGATTTTTCATGAAAAATGCCAGACGAAGGGTACTGCTGTAAGTATTTCAAGCTGTGAAATTTGTTTGAATAAATGCAAGTAACACGAAAATATTACTTATGTTAGAAATAATATGTTTTAAAGCTACATTAACAAGAAAGGTAATTTTATTCAATTTATTTTATAAGAAATTACGACAAAATGCAAGATATAAGCTATTTTAAACATCTTTGTTGCCATGGTTACTTTAAATTTTAAGAAAAATAGGGTACCATGTAAAGCGCTTGGTATTTGGCTAATAATATTACTCAAAATTTCATGTTGGCCATGAACAGAATGGCACTAAAACCGCCGAAAACCCCGTTTTTATACATAGTTGTTTAAAAATGAGAGAAAATGCGTTACCATGGAAACACGAGCCCCGCGACATATACATTTTAAGCTTATATTAGAAAGCTAACGCGCATACTAGTAAAATTATCAATTAACCAGACTTCTACGGATATCAATGAAACCAAATTACACTGAAAAGTGTTAAATATCCGTATTTTCCTGCTTCTTTCAATACAAAATACCTTTGGAGGGTCATGTACTTCAAACCTGGATAAAAATTGAACTTGAAGGGACAGAGATAAACGAAATTGAGATTGTAGCAGTTAAAACATCATATTACACGAAATAC
Source organism: Mercenaria mercenaria (assembly GCF_021730395.1). NCBI lineage: Eukaryota > Metazoa > Mollusca > Bivalvia > Venerida > Veneridae > Mercenaria > Mercenaria mercenaria. Next base: position 9,880 of record NW_026459546.1, read on the forward strand.
AAAAAATTGCTACGGTTCAACTAATTTGAATTTACCTTGGTAACAAGGTAACCTACCTCCTTAAAAACATTCAATGTTTAAAACGGTATTTTAAGCTTGTAACACTCTGACGTCGTTGGTTGAATTTTCCTCAATGTTACGGGAAATTCAGTGTACATATATATCCACGCTTTCTGCGAAGAAGTAAGATTTCAGGTAAACTTTGCAACTTGAAAATTGTTGAGGACATTAGAAACAAGCTGGGCTTGTGATCAACGGATTATCACTGGAAAGCTTTATACCAGTCTCATGAAAACTGCTAAACATATATTCCACATTGTTCTTTGGAAATCATTTACAATGATAAATTGTCTGATTCTGATTTACCAAATTTTCGAGACAACTACTTCAAGGCTGATGAATAAGTGATTTATGGGAATATTTATCATTGTGGTCAATGTCTGCAATAAAGATGATATAGTACAAGTAATTCCGCTAGACTGTTTGTATCTTCTGTTATGGTTATATATGAGAGGCTTTGTATTACATGACGTAAAATTCAGTTCGTTTTTATGTATGGTTTGCAAGTAGTATTGAGATAGACACTTGAACTATAGCACCAATGATAAAAACTTGAAACGTGCAGGAAATCTTTACATGACCATTCGAATTTCAAAAGAAATTGATCCCAATATATATATATATATATATATATATATATATATATATATATATATATATATATATATATATATCAATTTTTAAGATGACAGCCATTTTCACTTGAATTTATTACAAATTTAACCTCACGCTAAAACTGAAAATCAGCAAGGACGAATCTAGATATCATATTACAATATCCGGAATGTTTCGTTTCTTTCGCTACCTCTTCAGCAAGATGGAATATTTGAGCCGAACCACGAGAAAACCAACATAGTGCGTTTGCGACCAGCATGGATCCCGACCAGCCAGCGCATCTGCATGCTGTTTGCTTTCAAAGCCTATTGCAATTAGAGAAACCGTTAGCGAACAGCATGGATCCTGACCAGACTGCGCGGATGCGCAGGCTGGTCTGGACCCATGCTGGTTCCAAACGCACTATGATGGTTTTCTCATGGTGCGGCTCAATTATTATTATTTTTATTTTGCACGATTTGTCACAAATTTAATGTGAAATTAAGCTGATAGGCTTTCTTTGTTTGCCAAAAAAAAACAGCTTCAGATTAATAACAATAATCAAAGTTGATGTAAAAGACCATCAAATACATTGTTGTATCATCAAGCATATGTCGGAATAAGCCATAAGAAAGTAATATCTAATTATTGTTAAAAACATATAAGCTTGGCAGGAAAACAAGAACATCGTCTCATAAAAGCCGGTAGTGTTGTGTTTTCATAAAAGCAAACTATGGATTGCAAATCTTTATGACGTTTCTTAAGAGACATCTATGACGTGTATTACAATGATGTCTTTATAACAAGAAAAAATAACATATCATCTTTTTGAAATGTGAATTCCAACCATAATCCAACGGATAAAGAACTAGTATTTTAGGCATTGATATTTTTGTTTATCTAGCAATTGTATTTTCTGATCTTAATTTCATGCAGTCGGTCGTCGGATACCAAACGTATGTAACTGATTTACATAGTAATAGCGGACAGGTAAAGATTGTGAACTGGTGATATATTAGTAAATGTGCTACGGCGTATATCTGACAAGTACATTAGAACAACTGAACTCTAAAAACTCTAAAAAAACTCTTAAATAACTGTTATTGGAAATTCTTGGTGTACTGGACTACTTTCTGTGTATATATTAAAACACAAGTGAAGTTTTCTGCATCTGTGACATAAACATCTCTGCAGATGAGTCTGGACTTATGTATATATATCTAACAAAGACATAGATCAATTAATGCTTGTGTAATGTTAAAAGAAACATCTTACAGAAAAACTGAACAAATACAAAGCGAGAACAAACATATAATCATATACAATCTGGCGTCGTCTTAGAAACATAAGTTGTGAGGTCATCCTGCTCAATGATCACAACATATCATTCATAATTCTTTCCATGTTCAAAACATCTCTGGATTACATTTTATTTGAAAAAAGTTAAAACTGGAGACGTTCTTAAATATAATTTCATCAATTTATGATTACAATTATATGTAATCTACGATACATTAAGTTTGAAGGAAGATGTAAGGATGCAACAACTAAATCTTACAAAGAAATAACATGTTAAATAACATTCGCATTGTGATATTCAGAAGATACAGCATTATTCTGGAATTGTTTCAAAAACAGAAACTTTAGAAATCTGGCAGAATAATTACATATCTGTTTGACTTCTGCGCTATAATAAATGGGTAAATATTGCAACGCAAACGATGCGTTAATTGTTTATTGTAACGAATATGATGTTTGATATGGTGAATTATATGTCTAAGAAGAAAATTATTATGAATCTATTATACTCTCGAGACCAAGGTTACTGCGAGGAAAATTATGTTTTACTTTTACCCAGCTGTATAATGGATCGGTCCATATTCAAACAGACCAGTGACACATATTATTCGGAGGGGGATATTTATAATTTATAATAGCGCCTTTTTAATAAGCAAAAGGATGATAATTTTAATATTATTTCTGTCACTCTGATCAAAATGTAAGTTTTAATCAGTGTGTGGCTTCCGAATTTAATAAAAACCAGTAGTTTTTGTACTCATTTCATTCCTCATGCGGCAGAGTATGTTTATTGAATTTATACCTAAATTGTTGAAATAACTCTTTCTTGCTTCGGTAACCAGGAGAGAAATTCAAATTTAAAACGCGTCGCCGTGTAATATACATATCAGTGTAAAAGATAATTTGTCACTATCAAACTATTCAATTCTAGTAGAGACGAAATAACAACTCTGTTGGGGTTTCTACTACATTTTGAATAAATATACTTGTTATTATACAGGGCTGGTGTTTCTTAAGGCGATATTGGCATACTAGGAGAGGTACTACCTCAACTTATTTATTAAACAGACCTTGTCTACAATACGAAACTGTCCCTTGTCACTTACATTGCAAGTTTAACCAAATATGTAAAAACATTACAGAGCAACTCCGCACAACCGTGTCCATTTTTAACCCACTGTATACCTAATTATTACTTACTACGTAGCTTACGAATACTGTAATTGACTTTAAAGTTAAAAATGTATGTATCTTTATGTAGTTAAATATATTTTTATGGTACAAACAACTTTATTTTAGCTGGGACTAAAATGATTAGCTTTAGTGACAAAACTGTGTCAAATTATCTATCAACTAAACATTTCGACGTATCAGCTCTGTACCCAGGGTAGCTCTAGTTAGCCCTAGAAGGCCCTAGAAGATGGTTAGATAGTATTCGAGCCCCTATAGGATATATAGTCTTTTTCTTATACGAACATGTAGGTATAGGTCCTGGCTACCGTTTGAGCCTTTGATCAGGTGTCTAGTCTCATGTCCGCAAAACATTTTCAGTCCCAGCTGAGTTTGATAATAAAACTTTATTGTCATTTGTATCTAAATTGCGTGATTAAAATTAAATTTAACTATAATAACTATTTTCTAGCGACTATTCAGTATTAATGGTCAGTCAATTGGACTTTAATTTAAAAGTTAAAGTTTTCGTAAAATTTGCTATCAAAATTTCAATTAAAACTCAACTGACCGAAAAATGTTTTGCGAAGTTTGGGTCAGGTGTAGGTATAGAGGTGATGGTATCACAAAAAAAAGATTACCTGGTAATGTTGACGCGTGAATATTTCACCATTTTGACCATATCTGGAAAGTTTTTGAATTGATTCGAGTTATTAGACCAGGAAACACATCAATGCTGTATGTATAATTTTAGATATATGTTCTGGGGGCGCTAGATGATAGCGTAGGTCATACATGAATGCAAGATAGGGTAATTTTAAACAAATGCAGACGGTCTGTTATATACGTTTTGAACTTTGTTCAAGTCCGTTCATGCTTGGTATAATTAGATACGAACATATGCCACAAATATTTAATGCTAATTGCCAGATATTTGATGCTAAATGCCAAAAATAAAATGCTAAATACCAAGTGACATATGGCATATACTTCATGTTAAATCCCAAATGCTAAATATCAATAGCTATTACATATCGTTAAAATATAAATGAGCTGCGCCATGAGAAAACCAACATAGTGGGTTTGCGACCAGCATGGATCCAGACCAGCTTGCGAATCCGCGCAGGCTGGTCAGGATACATGCTGTTCGCTAACATTTTCTCCAATTCCAATAGGCTTTAAAAGCGAACAGCATGGATCCTGACCAGACTGCGCGGATGCGCAGGCTGGTCTGGATCCATGCTGGTTGCAAAACCACTATGTTGGTTTTCTCATGGCACGGCTCAAATGCTAGTCGTCATTTTTAGACTTTATCTGTTTATGAACTGTAAATCTTAAAAGAAATATATAACTATATGAAACATATAATGTACCACCAATCTGATTTGAAGTAATTACATGTTATTTTTTGGTCATGGAACATGGGACAGAAACTGTTTGCTCTAAAATGATTAGAAAAGGGTGTGTTTTTTTTTCACAGAGACAAAGCTTTGTAACGAAAGTCAATGATTGTTTAAATGATGCATTCCTCCACTGATATATTCAGCTCTTTATTTGAACCAGAACTTAAAAATACGTAATTGGTATTTATTATTTCGCAATAAACAATTTGACAATTACCATACGAAAGTCAACATTTAAAATTGAGCATTTGGCAAACAGCATTGTGTAACGTGAAGCATTTAGCAAACTCTATATAATACATAACAAGTACACCTTTATCTAACAAAATATCACACAACTCTACAACAGAGCAATTTTATTTGCGAAGTATAAACTCAAAAAATGGAACAATGCAAAGAAAAGGAAAATCATTTAAAAGAAACACAATATATATCATTGAACTTAAAATAATTCAAATGTCTAATTAGGCATAAAGAAAGCACGAAACACCAAACACCATTAATCTAGTAAATAATTCAATTTTTTAGGCATATAGAAAGCAAAAACACCAATTATCATTGAGCTAGTAAATAATCTTTATGTCTTTTTACGTATAGGCATGAAGAAAGAACAGAGCAAAGTATTATTCGGTCATAACAGTGTTTGTCGACTCACAATTATGTAATAAGTCACTTTCAGAACAGAAGTATGAATGTTTGTCTTAACTGATACATAAAGGTAATTTTGTGTGTTTTTCAACTGCACTGCACACTTATCTTCTGGCACTCTGAAACAAAATAATAATCCTTGTAACTATAAATTTTGATCCAATATCATTGGCATGACCACAAAGCAATCAATATTCAAAATGAACAGTTGGAAATTCCATCATCCAATTTCAAATTATAGTGTGTGTAGGATTTTCCTGCAAAAGTTGAAAAATTTCTGTAAACTTCGCTACATTATTTTTATCGAAAATGAATCCGGTTTTGAACAGACTTAGTAATACGAAATAAATGCACTTCAACTAAGAAATGTATAATATTACAGCTGAAGTGTTTTCCAACTAAATCGGTTTTATGCCACACGCTTCAAAATGTTAAAAAGGTAGACTATACATGTATACAGTAGTTGTACATCATGGTTTGCGTGTATAATTAATGAAAAGATGACTTGCCATGTTAGAAGAGAATTTAATTCAGGAGCCTTCGTGCCCGAGTGGTTAAGGTCGTTGTCTTCGAATCACTAGCTACTAACGCAGTTCAAAACCTCGTTTGAAGTGTAGAATTCGTTCGTGCAGCTAGCTTACGGAAGGTCTTAGGTTCTACCAAGGTGCCCGCTCGTGTCTGAATTTTGCCGGGAAGAGCACACAAAAATTGGAAAGTCGCCATATGACATATACTTGTGCGGGTGAGATGTTAAACTCAACAAAAAGAATTAAATGCAATAGAAATATACTAAGAATCGTTTGAAGAAATGCGTTCGTGCTTACAAACTCCATGTCTTAGACTGAATAGAATGAGCGTCCGAATTAAAGTAAAACCAGGTATATCTTTGATGTTTTACAGACTCAGTCGTTGACTTACCTTGCATCCGCAATCTTTGCATACGTCACAGATATCTGCGTTCTTAAGCACGTGAGACTGATAGAAGGCAGTCACTTGGTTGCCTACATTATTTGATTTGGGTAATGTAAAATGTAAAGTATATCATTAATCTCAATTTCAAAAAAGTCACGAAAAATTTGCAGACGTTAAATTGAAGTAGCAATCGTTCTATTCAAATTATGTCAGACTGCCTGGATGTGCGGCTGTTTTGTTCTGCACTGGTCACAGGGGCAGAATCACTTGCCGCAGCGGGTTTGAGGGTTAAGTGATTCCGTGCGTTTCAAGAATTCTTTATCTCTAAAATCTCTTTCAGTCTGTAAAATATGTAGAAAACTCTGAAAGCGTTAGTCACACTGTTGAAATTTGATATAAAGAAAAAGGGAATTTGCGCTGCACTTTATGCAATTCACATTAAAATTTTAAAATAATACTTAAACAATACGGGGCAACATTTTCGATATAAGAAATCATTTGCTATCTGTTTAAAAATGAAATTTTGATGTCTATCTGGGGGACATGTCCCTTAAAGTAAATACTATCGGAAACTCTTTCAGTTTTTAACTTAGTATCAAATAAACAAAAAAAAAAAATCAATATCTGTTTCCCGGAATTAAAAGAGGATCTTCCGGTCTGTCCCTCTTTTTTGCCGCTATACGGAGTTTTTACGGGTGAAAAATCACAGCAAAAATTGAAGAAAGGCAGACCACACCCAACACAAAATCAAAATTTGTTCGTACGTACGAACAAAATTCCAAATAAAATACAAATTCTTGTTATTTCTCACATTTAAATGCAATTTGGAATTTTGTTCGTACGTGAACAATCCTGGCTGTTCGTACGTACGAACAATATCCATTTCCGTATTATTTTTCAGTTCTGACATGCGTTAAAACAGCTCAGATTTTGTTCGTACGTCCGAACAAATTCCAAAATAGCTTTTAAAATTTCTTTTTCATTTCTCACTTCATTTGTTCATACGTATGAACAGCCTGGATTTGTTCGTACGTACGAACAAATGAGAGAACCAAAAAAGAAATTTATTCTTAAAAAAATCCCAATTTTGGGAAATTTTTGTCGGACGTACGAACAAACCTGTCCATATTATTTTTCAATTCTGATATTCTGTTCAAACAGCCCGATTTGTTCGGACGTCCGAACAAAATTCCCAAAATAGCTTTAAAATTTCTTTTTCATTTCTCACTATCATTTGTTCATACGTATGAACACCCTGGATTTGTTCGTACGTACAAAACAAATGAGAGAATCAAAAAAGAATTTATTCTTAAAAAAATGCAATTTGGAATTTTGTTCGTACGTACGAACAAATCCTGTCCATATTATTTTCAATTCTGATATTCTGTTCAAAAGCCCAGATTGTTCAGACGTCCGAAAAAAAATTCCAAAATAGCTTTAAATTTCTACTCATTTCTCACTTTTCATTTGTTCATACGTATGAACAGCCTGGATTTGTTCGTACGTACGAACAAATGAAGAGAACAAAAAAAGAATTTATTCTTAAAAAAATGCAATTTGGAATTTTGTTCGTACGTCGAACAAATCCTGTCCATATTATTTTTTAATTCTGATATTGTTCGACAAGAATTTTTTCTTAAAAAAATGCAATTTGGAATTTTGTCATACGTACGAACAAATCTGTCCAAAATTTTTTTCAATTCTGATTTCTGTTCAAAACAGCCCAGATTGTTCGGACGTACGAACAAAATTCCAAAACTGCTTTAAAAATTCTTTTTCATTTCTCACTATCATTTGTTCGTACGTACGAACAGTCTGGATTTGTTCGTACGTACGAACAAATGAGAGAACAGAAAAGAATTTATTCCTAAAAAAATGAAATTTTGGAATTTTGTTCGTACGTACGAACAAATCCTGTCCATATTATTTTTAATTCTGATATTTTGTTCGACAAGAATTTTTTCTTAAAAAAATGCAATTTGGAATTTTGTTCATACGTACGAACAAATCCTGTCCATATTTTTTTCAATTCGATATTCTGTTCGAACACCCAGTTTGTTCGGACGTAACGAACAAATTCCAAACTGCTTTAAAAATTCTTTTTCATTTCTCACTAATCATTTGTTCGTACGTACGAACAGTCTGGATTTGTTCGTACGTACGAACAAATGAGAGAACAGAAAAAAAATTTTATTCCTAAAAAAATGCATTTGGAATTTTTGTTCGTAGTGAACAAACCCTTTTCCTATTATTTTTTAATTCTGATATTTGTTCGACAAGATTTTTTTCTTAAAAAAATGCAATTTGGAATTTGTTCATACGTACGAACAAATCCTGTCAATATTATTTTTCAATTCTGATATTCTGTTCGAACAGCCCAGATTTGTTCGGACGTACGAACAAAATTCCAAACTGCTTTAAAAATTCTTTTCATTTCTCACTATCATTTGTTCGTATGTACGAACAGTTGGTTTTGTTCGTACTTTACAAACAAATGACCGAGAAACAGAAAAAGAATTTATTCCTAAAAAATGCAATTGGAATTTTGTTCGTACGTACGAACAAATCCTGTCCATATTATTTTTCAATTGATTTTTGGGTTTCGAACAGCCCAGATTTGTTCGTAGTACGAAAAAAAATTCGAAACTGCTTTTAAAATTCTTTTTCTTTTCACAATCGCTTGTTCGTAATGAGCAGCCTGCATTTGTTCGTACGTACGAACAAATGAGAGAACTGAAAAGAATTAACTTTTAAAAAAAAAAATCAATTTGGGAAATTTTTGTTCATACGTACGAACAAATTTCAAATTGGTAATAAATTTTTTTTCATTTCTCATTAATCATTTGTTCGTACGTACGAACAATGAAAAAGAAAAGAAAAAGAAATTTAATGAAAAAAAAAAATACAATTTGGAATTTTTTCTGTTTGTCTGGATTATTGAAACGCATTTGAAAAATATCCAAATATAAACAATGGAGAACTGAAAAAGAATCTGTATACATTTGGAATATTGTTCGTATTTATGGACAAATGCCACTTAATAAACATTTTGCAAAAAAATTTCAAATATCACTGAAAATTTTCAACACATATTTATCTATTTATTTAAAAAAATACCAAAACAAAAACTTATGAACATAATAAATTTTAACACAAAAATCTAACATAAATAAACAAGAGTTTCCAGAATGTCACAATATAAAGCCCGTCACAGCAAATTTCTTTACACTAGCAACTGTATTTTCAAATGGAATTTTAATTTTGTGGTAGTGGATTATTTTAATTCTTTTGTTTTTCTCATCAAAAATAAAAACTCCCTTACCAGGTAGAGATACCCTTAAAATACACCTAAAATTTGAAAGTAGCATCTATGTTGTACCACAGAAAAGTGGTCTTGGTTTTTCCCTACGGTCAATTATAAAAAAGTTACAATATAAGTTATTTTTAGTAACAACTAAGGGGAAATTAATCTTTAAAAAAAAAAAAAATCCCAAAAAAAAATTGAAAGTCCACACAAAAATTTTTACCAGGTAGAGATTGGTCAAAATACACCTCAAAATTGGATGTAGCATGCTTGTTGTACTACAGAAAAGTGGTCTCGATTTTCGCTACGACTAGTAATGAAGAAGTTACAATATTAAGCTATTTATAGTAACAACAAGGGAAGTAATTCTAAAGAAAGGAACTGCGCAAAGACACTTCCTCTATGATGGTGTTTAATTGTGCCAAGTTACATCAAAATCCCTCCTTGCATGAAGAAGAAATGCTTGGACAAAGTCATTCTTGTATCTGACCTTTGGCCTTAAGTGTGACCTTGACCTTAGACCTAGGGACCTGGTTCTTGCGCATGACACTTCGTTCGTGGTGGTGAACATTTTGTGCCAAAATTATTCAAAATCCCTCTATGCAATGAAGAAGAAATGCCCCGGACAAAGTTTTCATTCTTTTTTCCTTTGACCTCTAAGTGTGACCCTTTACCTTAGACCTAGGGACCTGGTTCTTGCGCATGACACTCCGCTCATGGTGGTGAACATTTGGTGACAAGTTATATCAAAATCCCTCTATGCATGAAGAAGGGAAATGCTCCGGACAAAGTTTTCATTCTTGTATCCTTTGACCTCTAAATGTGACCTTGGGCCTTAGACCCAGGGACCAGGTTCTTGCGCAAAGACACTCCGTCTCATGATGATGAACAAATTGTGCCAACTTTCATCAAATCCCTCCATGAATGCAGAAGATATGCTCCGGACAAAGTCATTCTTGAATTTGACCTTTGACCTCTAAGTGTGACCTTGACCTTAGACCTAGGGACCTGGTTCTTGTGCATGACAATCCGTCTCATGATGGTGAACAACTGTGCCAAGTTTCATCAAAATCCCCCATGCATGTAGAAGATCTATGCTCCGGAGAAAAATCTGTGGACGCAGCCCGCCCACCAGGGGCGTTCCCCTAATACGTTTTTGTTTTTCAAACGGGCGTGAAAAAAGGATTTGCCAAAGAAAAACAAGAGCACCAAATGCAGGGCAATATACACAGAAAACAAAGTCACATGACCATTTACCCCTAAGTGTGACCTTGACCTTAAAGAAAGCCATCCGAAACATGTGCTCTGTAACATCGTCTCAATTTTGGTGAACATTTGTGCCAAGTTTCTTTAAAATCCTTCAAGCAGTTCAGGGTTACAGAGGGACACGAAACAAAGTCATATGACCTCTGACCCGTAAGTGTGACCTTGACCTTGAAGGGAGCCATCTGAAAATGTGTCTGCATGTCGTCTCGATGTGGTGAACTTTTGGGCCAAGTAGGGTTTTGAGTCAAATTTTTTCAAATCCCTTAAAAAACGACAGCCCAAAAACCCACCTTTGATTTTTAAAATGTGATCTTGAACTTGTAGCAAAAGGGGTATTTTGCCCTTGTGTATGAAACCTCATTTCTTTATGGATGCCAAAATTTTAAAAAAACCCTTTTAACAACGACAGAGAAAAGGGACAAATAAGAAACACAGCATTTTTTAACTTTTAACCTCTAATTGAATTTGGGAGTCGGGCCCCTTACGCATGACATATCGTCTCATTATGGGAACATTTTTGCCAAAAATTTGGGGGGGGTGGGGGGCGGGTAATAAAAGGGGCACATCTGGGGAAACTGGAGCTGTCATTTAAAATTTGTTTAAGGGTTTTCCCAAGTGTGGAGGAAATTTTTGCACAATAGTTTTAAACTGTGTCAAAAATTTTAAAAAAATACTTGTATAGGGGGAAAAAAAATTTTTTGTTGTGAAAATATTAAAAAATTTACACATAAAAAATAATAAAAGGTTAGAAAATTACATGAAACCACTACAAACCCAAACAAAAATTTTTTAAAAAAAATCTTAAAAAAACCCCCCCTTTGGGAAAAATTAAAAATTAGTCCCATAAGGGGATTTTGGCCAGTTCAAAAAAGGGAACCGAGATCTTAGGGTTGATACAAGTTTGTGCAAGTTTGGTTAAAATAAAATCATAAAGGGAAACCACAAACGGGGCAGAAAAGGGAAAGGGGTTACAAAAACGCATGCACCACGACTGACGCCGGCCCCCAAAGGGGTGATCAAAAAAGCCCCCTTTGCCCAATTTTGTGACGGGTGCTAAAAAAAGGATCTGCCAAAGATAAACAAAAAGCCCGAAAATTGCTGGACAATATACAAAAGAAACAAAGTCAAAATGACCTTTGACCCCAAAAGTTGCCCTTTGACCTTAAAGCGACCATCTGAAAAAGAAAAGTCTTTTTCCCAAGGTTTTTTCCATTTTCAGCCCAAAAAAAGGGGCCAAATTTCCCCCTTTTTGAACAAACTTGAGAAAGCCCTTTATAGTGATTCAAACAAAAAATCGGGTTTTATGAAAAATCAATCGAACAGTTGAGAAAGGGGGTTTAAAGTACTTCAGTTTTACTCTCGCAGCCCCCAAAAAGGGCCCCAAATCCCCCCCCAATTTAAAAAAAAATTTGGGAAAGGGAAACCATAAAAAGGGGATGTGCCCCCAATCAATTTTGATGAAAATCAACAAGCATTTGGTGATAAGAATTTTAAACATTTTTCTATTTTTAGCTCAAGCAGCCCCAAAAAGGGGGCCAACCCCCCAAAAAAAATTCGAAAAAACTTGAAAAGGCCCATAAAAATGGGGCTAAAGACTAATTTGATGAAATCTATCCAGCGTTCATATTAAAAAAGTCTTTTAAAATGTATTTTCTTTTGATGAAGACTTTTTGGCAGTTCATGAGTTTTTTAAAGGTTTTTCCCTATTTTAGTTTAAACGACCTCAAAAAGGGAAAAATCCCCCCATTTGAACAAATTTGATAGAGGACCCACCGGGATGCTACAGCCCAAAATTTCTTTTATTTTGCCCCACTATTTCCCCAAATGTTTCGGAAAAAATGGGGGCCCGAGGGACAAATGGCCGACACAGGGCCATCCACCCTATACTAATACCCCTACCCTAAAAAAAGCAACCAATGTCCATATTTCCCCCTTTTTATGAAGAAGCTAAAAAACAAACAAACTCAAAAAATTAAAAAACAAAATAAAAATTTTTATATTAAAAAATAAAGTGGGGGGTGACAAAATTACAAATACACAACACAACCACAAATTAAAAAATTGGGGGGGTTAGCATAATTATGAAAAATTTCGGAAAAAAATAAATAATTTTTTTTGAAAGGACTAATTTTAGTGGTTTTTGTGGTTGATTAAAAGCAAAAAATTTAAATTCCTATGAAAAAATTTAAAATTCCAGTTGTAAAAACCCTAAAATTTTCATAAATTCATTAAATCCCCCAATTAAAAAAATAATCCTTCGGGGTTAAAAACCACAAAAAATTCTGCCCCACAAGACTGATTTCGCGAAATTCCAAATTTTTTTAAATTTTTTTTTTGGGGTTTTAACCCTTTTTTCAACAATATTTCATTTTTATGTAAGGGTTTGGGCAATAAAAAACCCCAGTGTTTTTTGGTTCCAAGCTGTACCGTAAAACCCCTTTTCCTTTGAAAGAAAACTGCCAATTTCCCGGGGAACCCATGTTTGGGAGGGGGAAATAAATACAGACACAATGTCTTTTTTTAAAATAGTCACGGAGAACTTTTTGGCCCGCCTGGGATCGAACTCCCCAACCCCCGCCCATCGTAATCTGCCCTTTCACAAATTGACTTAGCGAGTGGGTTCAAATTTATATAAAATTTAAAAACATTTTTTTTAACTTACAAAAAAATTTCAAAGATAAACTTTCACAAAAAAAATACTTTATATCAAAAATCACTTTTAAAATAATATTTTTTTTCATATTTCAAAAGTAAAACCCATTAACTCTAAGAAAAAAACAAAAAAATGTAAAAGTTGTAAAACCAAAAAAGAAATAATGTCCAACAAAAACCAATTTACTATAAAGATAAAAGGGACAGTCGAATAAGGGGAAAAGAATCCACAAAAATGTCCCTTCATTATAAACGGGTTTGTTTGCAGACCCTGTCCTTGGGGGTTTTTGTCCTATAAAAATTATTTTTTTTGAGGCGAGATCCGCCAAAAACACATTTTTATCATATAGAAATTTGGGTTTACTAAGTAAATTTTATAGGAAAGTTTTAAAACACAAGATGCCCACGGTCAACATTCAAGCCCCCCCCACTGTAAAAAGGGACTAGGAGTTTCATTCCCACCCTGTCTCTTTAAAAGGCAAAAAATTATCCCAAAATTAAAAAATGATTGCAAAAAGTTCAAAAAACGTTCCCGGGAAATTCATAGAAACCAACAAAGGAAGAAAAATTTTAAAAAAAAATCAAATTTTAAACACAAAAATCCTTTCCAGTAAGATAGGTCTAAATACCCCCTAAAAATTGGATTTTAACATCCCAATATTGTACTCCCGAAAATGGTCTTGTTTTTTCCCTACGCCCAGTAAAAAAAAAATTTCCCAATAAACTTTTTAAAAAGGGGACAACAAAGGGAAGTAATTCTGGGTTCTTGCACATGACACTCCATCTCATGATGGTGAAAAAATTATCCAAAGTTAACATAAAAATTTCCTCTATCATAAAAAAGAAATGCCAGGAACTTTGATCTCAAAGTTTGGACCTTAACCTTATATTTAAAAACCGGGGTCCGGTTTTGGGTGCATGACACTCGGGTAACATGGTTTTTAACATTTGGGGCCAATTTACTCAAAATCCCCCCATGAAAGAAGAAAAAAATTTAAAATGCCCCCGGACAGTCATTTTGTTTTTAAACCCTTTGACCCCCAAAGTGTGACCTTGCCCTTTTGAATGGGAACCTGCTTTTTTGCCATGACACTCCGCCCCCACTGAGGTTAACTTTTAAAGGCCAAAAATAAAGGGAATTGCTCCACGCAAAACAAATTTAAAGGTCAGGACAAACAAACCCTGAGGGGAGGGGAGGGGACGCACACCCCCACATACACAGAACACCCATTTCCCAACTATTTTTGTTTCCCCGCAAGCGGGCTCAACCAAAAATGAAGATATAACATTTGCCAGTACATCGGACACAGGTACTGTCGAAAAATATTTGAGAACAAAAATTTCTCAGCGGGAATTAAAACACCCAACTGGAGCCAAATATGAAATGAGTGTTTTGGTTTGTTTTTGATGTTTTTAAAGCCAGCATACGTCTTTGCTTAAAATTTTAAACAACGGGAAACATTTCAATTTTTTGGGGAAAACCTTTCCCCAAATTCACCTAAACCCCGGGAAACAAAAAAAGAAATAAAGCATAAAGTAAACATAAAAACAAAAAAAACAAAGTTTTTTACTTGGGATTTTTTTTTTTCATTGCGATCTTCAGGGCCCGTTTCCCTAAAAAAGAGGGGGGGGGGTGGGGGTGAGTGAAAAAAGAGTTGGGTTTTACGGCGATCAAACACAAAATTCATATACCCAAGATTCAATTCAAAATTTCTCTTTTTTTTTCAAAGTTTCGGGTTTAAATTTTTAAAATTTATCATGAACTGCATGTATATTTTTTTTTAAAAATCACTGCAAACCCTTTGGGCCCCTTTGGGGCCTCTAGATTTTAAACCCAATTTTTCCATTGTTTTGCCTGGGGGGACTTAGCTTTTGACCAAACATCCCCCAAAATTTCGAATTTGGGCCCTAAAAGGTCATAAAGATAAAAAATCTGCCTTTCCAAAATAGGTCATAAATGTGGCCCCTAAGACTAGTAAGGGGTTAAAAAAAATTTTTTTTCTTCCTTTGACCTGGGGACCAATTTTTTAAACCCTCCAGATAACCCAAAAATTTTAACTCGTCCAATTTTTTTTGGGGTAACATTTTTAAACCAATTTTTCCCATTAAGTTTGGGACCAAAAACTGGACTTCCAGAATGTCACGGACGAGGGACGACAGACACAGGGCATCACAAAACTCCCCTTGACACTTCGTGGCTCGGGTAGCTAAAAACGGGAGTGTTCGCTAAAATTTACTCCCATTTAAAAGTCCTTGGTCAATTTTTTTCAAAAGTTTAACGGGAAAAAAGTGAATCAAAAATTGCACAGTGCCTTGAACTTTTAAAAAGGGCCTCCCCTCTACCTATTTGGGCAAAACGAATTTGAAGACTACCTTCTCCCCAAGGGAACTTTTTCCTGATTTTTCAAAATTTAACCCTATTTACGGTTTAAAAGAAAATCTGAAATAGAAAGTAAAACATTAAATTTCTGTAAAAAAGGGGCCAAAATTTAAAAAATATGTTTTTTTTGCTTCTCCCTACCAACCCCCCTTAAAAAAGCTGCCCCCCCAAAAAGTTTTTTTTGGACAATGCGGGTTTCAAAATTTTTTTTTAATTGCGAAATTACAAGGCCGCATATTTTTCAAGTACATGAAAGCAAAACAATTTAAAGTAAGAAAGTTTAAATTGTACTTTTTTGTTTCACCCTTTTTAAAACAAACATATAAAGTTTGTCTTATTTTCAAAGAAAAATTCGTAAGAAACGATAAATTTTATATATACTGGAAAAATGTATAACCCCAACAAAAAAAAAAAAAATTTTTAAAAAAATTCCCCTACCTAAAATGTACCTACCCAATTTTAAAAAAAGGGGTAGGGGGGGGGGGGGGAAACAGCAAAAAATTTTTAAAAAATGGGGCCAAGTATCTGAGGCTTCGGGACACTAAGGGGTTTACTGTCAGCTGAATCTTGTCGGGATTTTAAAAATGTCTATATTAAAATAAAACTTTCCAAGACAGCATTTTTTAATGTTTTTTGAAGGTTCAGAAAAAAATTTTAACCTTTTTATTCTAAGATTAAGACTCCATGGCTGAAATACTGCAACTGCTAGGTAAGAAAAATTTTGCTCAGTGTCTGCAGTATCTATTATCTGTTAAATCAAACAAAATGTTTTGGGCAACATGTCATCCCCTAAAAATAAAAAAAAACAAAAATCGGGGGGCCCAATTCTAAAAAACCAGGTTTTTAAATTCAATCGTTAAAAAATTTAATTTGTAGAAATTAAAACTTTAAAAATTTACCATTGTTTAAAAAAAAGATATATTTTTTAAAAAAAAATAAAACAAGAAATATTAAAAATTAATTGCAAAAACCATCAAATTTTTAATGGAAAATTTTTCTAACCCCAAACCAGAAAAAAATAAGGTTTTTTATTTGAAAATTGAGTAAAATCCCTGATATTTTTCGTCAATATCATTAAAAAATTCACTTAAAAATTTTCAGTTTGTCAGTTTTGAAACCAAATTCCGCCCTAAACAAAAGGCCGGGCCCCACTATATTTTTTTTTTTTTAAATTTAAAAAAAATCGGGGATTTTTTTCCAAAACAAATATACTTTAATAGATCTATGTTAGCCCAAATTAAAAAAATTCGATGCAAAAAATCCGGTCACAGTTTTAATATATTATGTATAAATAAAATAAAACGGTTTCCCGGGTTTTCCGGGACCCAAAAATTTTTCCCGGGATTTTTACTTTCCGTCTGTATAGGTTTTTAACGTTTGGCCGAAAAGCACCTGGGGAAACCCAAATCATATCATCTAGCCCTTTTTTTTTTCTTTTCCCTTTAAGGGCAAAAAACCTAGCTTTAAACCGAACTTTTTTAAATTTTTTGAATCCCCGGTTGTTTCAACTTAAAATCGAGTAATTTTTAACGCAAAAAAGGGGGCCAACTGCGGGGAAATTTCCATTTCAGTGCGCATGCGAAAAAATTTTTGGGGCCCCTTAGGTAAAAAATCGAAAAATTGATGACCCATTTAAAAGTTTATACGAAAAAAACATTCCAAAGAGTAAAAATAAAAAAATGAAATCAAAAAAATCGACCAAATCACACTACGGCATTAAATTATCGATTAAAAATGGGAAACCAAAATAGACAGGGATTTCCCCTTTTATACCGTTTTAATCAATCAAAGTCTACAGCAGTGCCCCGTGCCCGAGTGGAAAGGGCGTTAAAACCCCAAATTTTTAAAAGACCGTCTTGTTTTTTTTTTTTAAAGTTTTTAATTAATTAAAAGTTTTTAAATTTTTTTTTGAATTTCCCATCCACTAAATAGGGCCCGCCCTTTTAGCGAAAAACGTTGAAAACCCGTCATTAGTCGTAACTTTATGAGCGTATTAAAAATTTCTGGTTTTTGGGGAAAAATTCTTAAAAATAATTTTTTTCAAATAAATCATAAACCCCTTTAGAATTATGCTTAAATTTTAAATTATATTAACGAAATCGAAATTTTTGGGGCTTTTTACAGAAAGCTTACAACTTTTACAATAAAGGGCCCGGGAAAAAATTACTGGGCCCAACGAGATTTTTAAGGAATTAACTGCCCCGTTTGGGGCCCTTTCATTTTACTTTTGTTTTAAATAAACCCAAAGGGGAAATACAATTTTTTGCATGGTTTTTAAACGAAGAACCTAGTTTTTTTTTCTGTGAAAATTTATGTTTTTTACAATTTTTGTTTGGAAGTTACGCCCAAAATACGATTTCTTTCCGGAAATTTACGGGTTAAACCGTAGTATGATACTGTTTGGGGTTTTTTTTTTTGACTAAAAAAAAAGGTTAATTGTGAAAAAAAAGGGATTTTTTTATAAAAAAAAAAAAATAAAAACACGGAACCCGTGCCTGTGGCCCTTAAAAAATAACAAACATTATAAATTATTTAAAAACTTGAACAAAAAACGAGAAAAAATTGAAAAACCCTGAAATACAAAAACGGGATACACTGTGTTTAAATTTTTTTTTATGATAAATGTTTTTTTCTTCCCAAGCTGCCTCTGGGTAAAAAATCCTTTCCATCAAACCAAAAGGACTCTGAAATTTTTCTGCGGGCCGTATTGGGTTATACACACTACAAAAAAAAAAAAAAAAAAAAAACCCCTCGCGTTTTAAATTGGATGTTTTCATTATTTGTAAAAGGGGGTGCGGGGGTGATCAGTCGTTTCCCTTTTTTAAAAATATTGTAGTATCAAAACCGATTATTAAAATAATGGATTAAAAAAAATTTTTTAACATTTTAAAAGCTTACGAAATTTTTTGGTTATTAAAAACCTACAACCGCGATTAGAACTTAAAAAAAGAAAGATGCTTTAACCCCAAGCTGCACCCCTAACTTAGCGTTTATAAAATGGACGCGTCGATTCAATTACCCCTGACGGGTTTCACATTTTCTGAGATTTTGCTTTTTATGATTCGAAGATTTAAAAACCGGATACCATCAACAAACATAACACGCGTTTTGTTTACCCTTTTGTGTTTGGGAAAATTTATTGATGGTCCTTCGGGTCACTGTCCGTAATTTAGGGGGAAATTTTTTATTTATAAATATGTAATAAAAAGTAGCATAACTAAAACTTTTCTTTATATATAAAAAATTTTTTATTGACTTTAAAACCTTCGACAAAAAAAATGGAAAACATTTTGGGGGGGGGAAAATCTTCTGTCGATCTATGATTGTGGATAATTTGTCTCCTTGACCTTTGGCATTTTAAACATTTTAAATTTGGGGTTTTTTCGTAAAGGCCTGATTTAATTGCCAAATTCCAAAATACTAATTGAGGAAATCTTTCTGAATTTCTCCACCTCTGGATAAAATTTTCCCTCCCGGACCCCAGGGGGGGGGGGCCCGGGGGGTCCAACCCCCCCGGGGGATTTTGGAATTTAATGTAAATACAAAAAATTTTAATGTTATTTTTGAAAAAAAGTGTACTAGGGCCCCCCTCGGGCGAAAGCAAAAATTTTGGGACCCCCCTGACAGAAAATGCGGGATCCGCATTGATATTGAGCCTGTAAAATTTTAAAAAAAAAAATTAACGGGGTTAGTTCTGGCTACCAAAAACAAAACAAAAGCTTTTTTTATTTTCGGATGGTCGCGTCCATTGCAAGACCCAAAACACATTTTAAACATCTCGGGACTGAATTTTTTTAAGTTTAATACTGGTATCCCAAATTAACCCGGGGAGTTTTATTTTCCCAGGGGACTCTCAATTATAAAAAAAATCATTGACATTATATAAAAGGGAAAAATTTCCCTATTCTGTTTAATTAATTTAATTTTTAGCTTTAACTTTTGGAAAAAAAATTTTAAAAAACACCAATTTAAAACTTTTTCCACAAACGTCTTTAAAAAGGGAACAGAGGTGGGAATTTTAGCATTTTTTTTGGCTATACCAATTCCCCATAAATTTTTAAACCCTTTCAATCAAAAAAAGTTTTTTAAATTGATCAAAACAAAAAAAAGCATTTCTATTTTAAAAGGGGCCAAACAAAAATGAAAAAAGATAGGGCAAAAAAAACAACTTCACTGAAAATTTGCGGTGAAAAATTGCAAAATTTTTAAAAACATATGATAATACACTTAGCAAAAACCCTTAATTTCGGGGATCAGGGGAAATAAAAAGAAAGAACCCCTTTTTTTCCCAAAAAATTTTTTGGGCTAAAAATCTAAGCAAAATTGAGCATGAATAATGAGAGAAAAAAAATTTAAAGCAATTTTCATGAAAAATTTTAAAACGGAAAAATTTCAGGGGTAAAAATTAAAATCCCGGAAATTTTGGTAACCCGGGCAAAAATCGCTTCAGCTTTTTCGGGGGTTTGAAAAATTTTTTTCTTTTTTAAAATTTTTTGTTTGGGTTTAAAAGGGGTTATGTAAAACCCTTCTGAAGGTCATTTTTTGGACTTACATACATACGGGTACGATAATGAAAAACCCCCGGACAAAAAATGGGGTTTTTTATCTGCCCATTTTTTTAAATTTTCAAAATTTGTAATCAAGGGTCGGTATCAAAATAAAGCCAAAATTTTTTTCTGAAAATTTTATTTTAAATTTCAAATTTAAACTTAGTAAGCAAACCACACAAGAGGAGGCCGTAAAAGGGGGTTTGGGAAAAAAACGGGGACGGGTACGAACGTTGATTTGATGATACTTTCGACCCCCTTTTTTTTTTAAACAAACTTTTCACGTAGAATTATTTTGAAATTTTTCCCCAAAAAGCTGCAACAGTCATTCCTAAATAAAATAATGAAAAGTGCCCCAAAGTCAGGCCTCATGTGTCGAAAAGTGAGCATCATAAAAAAACGCCCTCTTCCCCATATGCGTAATTTTTTTGATAAAATATTTTTTTATAGCAAAATAAACATTTAAATTTTTAAAATATTTACCAATTTTTTTTTTGGGTTTCACCCGTTTGGGGGGTAAGGGAAAATATTAAACGGGGTGTTTCAATTTTATAAATAAAGTTGCAATCAAATATTTTCCAAAAATGGGCAACTTTAAACATCGTCCGGGGTTTTTCATCATACCCCGCGGGATTGAATCTAAAAACAAAAAAAAAAAACCCCCCCGTTTGACTGGGGATTTTTGGGCTTTTATCATAGCAACTCCGAATCCGATGAAAATTTTTTAACCCCCTGCCGATGCTTTTAAAAAATGCTAAGATTTTAAAAACCATTGTGAATTTTTAAAAAAAGGGGAAAATACTGAAATTTGTCACTGTACGAACTTGGGGCCATAATTTTGGGAAGAAATAAGTGTTAGGCAAAACGGGAAGCTCAGTTTTGGGAAGCACTCGGGCCCCTGTAAGCGTGGGGTCCCGGGGGGGTTTTTTTTTTTTTTTTAGCCCAGGGGTGGCTGAACAATTTTTTTTCCACCCTGTGGCATTTTTTCACCCAATGTGGGACTGTTTGGGTTTTTCAAGTCTTAACCCCCCCTTTTCAAAAATTATGTACCATGGTCTCCGGAAATCGAGGGCAAACTTTTAATTTTAGGGGGGGGGGTAAAATTTTCATATAAGGGGAAAAATATTGTGTCCCGGAGCCGGGGGTTCCGGGGGGGGAGACAAACGCCCCCGTAACAAGGGGGCTTTGGGTTTTAGAAAACCGGAAATGACTGCACATTTTTTTTCACCCCCGTGACAAAAGATAGAAAAGATAAATTTTACTTTGAGTCGGCCAAAAGAGTAACAATTTATATCTTTAAAAAACCCTCACCGTACATTAGGGTTCTAACTGACCAATCAGAGACCCCAAGGGGCTGCATTTTTTTGAGTACCCGCCATTTTCCCCATTTGGGGATAACAAATTTTATTTTCAATAACATAAAATTTTACAATGACTTTTTAAAAAAAATATCACACTATTTAAAAAATCAAATTTGTCCCCAATTTGATCTTTAAAATTTTCAAAAGCAAAATGCCCCAGATTTAATGCTAAAAACAACAAAACTCTGCAGTTTCATTGAAATATTAAATGGAATTAAATTTTACCCTTTTTTTTATTTTTAAATTTGAGATTTTACACAGGGGGTCAAAGATAAAAATCCGATAAAAAATAATCATTTCCGGGGGGGGGTGAAATTAGCGGGGTTGGGAAAAAAACCGGGGTTTTAAAACATATTGCCTAGTCCAGTTTGGGTTTAAAACTGGGAAAAACCCCCCTGTTAAAGGGGGAATAAAAATTTTTCCCGGGTTTACAGTTTCTTTTAATATCTTTTTTCAACACTTTTGTTGACATACAACCCATATGGATAGCAGTGACACCTGGGTGCCCAAGCTAAAAAATCTATTGGGAAAAGACATTATTATGATTAATTTGAGCATTTAAAATTTAACAAGATTAAGGGGTTAAAGTGTAACAACTTTAAAACTGCCCCCTTTTACTCTTGAAAATCAAACTTTCCAAAGATCACCTTTTCCCCTTTCTATCCTTTTTCCACAAACTGAGAAAAGATTAAAAAAAAATTGCAAAATGTGAAACTGTGGCAGGTGGGGTTTGTACCAAAATTGAGACTGAAAGCCATAGACTTTTTTTGCCGTGGTTTTTTTTTAGGGTCAGCCTTTGACCACTCGAGGGGGACTGGGGACCCAAAACCTCTAGATATGCTGGCATCACAGTGTCAGCAGAAAGGGTGTTTTTAAAAAATTTTGGGAATTTTTCAGACAAACTCAGAAACACGACTTGGGATTTAAAAAAACTACAAAACTTGTGTTCATTTACAGAATGTTTTGTTTTTAAAGAAAAACTAGCCACCATAAGTTTAAGCAAAAATTTAAAACTAAATTGTGACCAGAAGATTTTTTCCAAAATGTATGGTGGCATTGTAGATAAAAATACTTCCCAAATTTTAAAAATAATACGGAAAGTGTCCCCCTTTAATTTAAAATTATATATCGTAAATATAAATGTTGAAAGGGGGTTTACTTCACAGGGGAAAAAATTTTGTTGGGTTTAAAAATTTCTAAAAAAATGAAAAATTTTTTTAATGAAACTTTTTTGTTTTTAAACCTATCACTTTACCAAAGGGTTTTAAAGTAATAAAACTTAATTTTAAGAATTTGCTCACAAATTTTTTACTAGAAACTCAACTTTTGGTAAAAAAAAATAGAAAAAACTTTTTATTGCCCAGTAATTTCCCAAATTCATTCATTTTTTTGGAGTAAATTTGCCCAACCCGGAATTTTCCCCGGCGGGGTTTTTCCCCCCCTGGGCTGGTAGTCCAAAAACCCTGGAAATTAGTATCAAATTTCCCCAATCATGGGAATGGGTTTTGGGCGTGTTAAAAATTTTGAAACAACCCTGAGAAATTTCCCGGGAAAAGAGGAAGCGTAAACCCCACATTACTTTTAAATTAAATAGAGAGAAAAAATTGCAACCCCAAACCACCTTTTTATGTAAGAATTTTGACCAGTTTTAAAATTTTTATCAATAACTTTTAGGGGGGAGCTCCACCCTTACCCCCAAAAAAGCAGAGGCCCCCCCCCCCATACCAGGTATCTTTCCCCATGAAGCCATGCACCTCCCCGGGGACAATAAAAAATTTCTAGATCCCCGGGCCTCCAAAATGTTAAATGCTTACACCTATTTTTTAAGCTTTTCCCTTTAGAGGGTTTTTAAATTTTGCACCATTTTTGGGATAAATATTATTAATAAAACAACAAACATTTTCCCATTCATTTTTTAAAAAATCATTTATTTACAGATTTGCCAAGCAAGCAGCAAGGGGGTTCAGCCTCTTTTCTCGACTGCAGGGGGGGTTTGGGATTGGATGCCCAAAAAAAGAAGAAATTTACTTGACTTTTTAAAGCGATTCCCCTGTATCACACAACTTTCAAACAATATGTTTTATTTTATATCTATGAAACCCAAATTTTTGGATACATGTTAATGACCCCTTGTAAATTGTGTGTAACATACAAGACTTGGGCCCCTTGCATCAAGGTCAAGTTCAATATAGAATTTAGCTGCATACAGTTCCCACCAAAATAGCTAATAAAACCCTAAGAAAGGAGCTGTTTGTATTTCCCGTGCAGCAAACACCAGTTTCAAAAAGGAAACAATTTAGAAAAAATTTTAAAAATTTTCATTATAATTTTTTAAAAGATAAAACCACAAGGGCCCCGAAATTTTGACAATACCTAGAAACTTGGTTTGAAATTTATCTTGAGGGGCTATAGATCAAAGGGTTTTTAAACTGGTCATGTGGGGCAAAAATTTGGGCCCTTGGGGGAAAAAAGAAAATTTTTAACCCCTCTAAGACAGCTTTTTTCCCCTATCTTAATGAAACTTGTAGGAAAAATTTAAAACTTGATGTTCTTTAGGGTTTTTTCAAATCCCATGTCAGTAGGGGTCAAAAACCCAGGTCCCAGGGCAATTAAAAGGGAAAAGGGTTTCTATTTCCCCTCTAGAGCCCATTTATGACCTATTAATTAAACTTTGGCAGAAATTTTTTCTTGATGATCTTTATCCAAATTTTAAATTGGGGCAAGTGGGTTCAAAAACAAGATCACCAGTCAAATAATCAAAGGAAAAGTTTGTTAACACTTTTGAGGCCACATTTTTGACTGTATCTTTATGAAACGTGGGCAAAAATTAACCTTTATTTATCTTTAGGCAAATTTAAATCAAGGGCAGGGGGAGTAAAAAAAAAGGTCCCCAGGGAAAATCAAAAATAAAAAATTTTAAAATTTTAAACTCCTAGAATTAGTCCCGAAATTTTTTTTTTGAGACCTCTAGGCCCAAATTTTAATTTGGGTCCATGGGGGCATAAACCCAGGTCACCAGGGGCCCAAATTTAACGAAAAAGCTTGTTGCACTCTAAAAGGGCGCATTTATGACTGTAACTTTTTTTGAAAATTGGTCTGAATTTTTTTATTGAAAAAATTCCTTTTTAAAACCAAATTGGGAAACTGGGTCTGTGGGGGCAAAATCTTTGGGCAAACCCAAACAGATCCAAAGGGGAAAACTATTTTAACACTGTAAAGACCAAAATTAATGACCAAACTTAATGAAAAAAAAACCAAAGTTTTTTCTTTTTAAACCCCTGCTTCCCCCGGGTGTTCAAGCTCTGTTAACCCACGATTCCCAAAAGGTACCAAATTAACGGCCACACACCAAACTTTGCCCGGGAAAACCCAAATCTGGGGCTGTGGGGGCACAAAAAAGGTCACCAGTTCAAAACAAATTTAAATGCTTGTTTTAAAACTCTAAGGTCACAAATTTTGACCAAATCTTCAAGAATAAGGGCAGAATTTTATAAATTGGGGTTTTGGGGGCCTTTGGGCAAAAGGGCCAAAAGGGCACCTGGACGGGGCTTGGAAAAAGGTTTTTCCCCTCAGTCAATTAAAGGAAAGGGGTTTTACAGGTACATTGTTCTTGATGAGTTTGATTTGCCCCTATTGATTTTTGGAGTCACGGGTAAAACGTCAAGGCCACAGGGGCCCCCAAAAATTTAAAAATGATTTTCCCCTCATTTAAAAAGAGAAGGTTCCCCCCTATAAACCCTTTGGGAAATTCACAGGGTTTTAAATTGGTCTTTTGATGTTAGATGACTCCTATTGATTTTGTGGTCCCCTTGGGGGCAAAAGTCAAGCTCACAGGGGCCTGAAAATTAAAAATGGTTTTTCTGCTCAATAACTGGTAAGGGTTTAACCCCAGGGCCTTGAAAATTAATTTGGTTTTATTTGGGGCCCCTTTAAAGTGTACAGACCCTAATTTGGGTTTTTTAGGGCACCGGATTTAAAGGGGCAAAATCACAGGGAAACCCAAAACCCCAAAAGGGTTTTTGCTTTATTAAACTTCCCATGAATTTTAAGAAAATGCAGAACCCCTGTTTATCTATTGCAGTGGTGAGTCTCAAGCGAAAAAGAAAATGGACCTCTCCTAACAACTTTAAAAAGGGGAAACATTTTTCTTGCATAGCATTTTTTCCCCCCGAAGGGATTGAATTTAAACAAACACAATTTTGACAAGTATCCCCCTTTAAGGCAAGTTTTACAAAAAGGAACGGACTCCACCAATATATCGAGGTTCAAAAAAAGGGGTTAAATTTTTTACCGAACAAAACTAGGGCCCTAAACATGAAACACCCTCCAATTTAAAAAAAAAACATAAAGGAGAAGTCCCGTCCTTTCCCAAATCAAGTAAAAATTTAAGATATAGACAATTTTTAAAGACGCCAAAGAATATGGAGAAGTATAATGTACTTGAAAATGTTTAATGGAAAAAGAGGAATGTAAAAATTTTTTTTTATTTTTTGGTTTTTCAAGAAGGCTTTGTCATTGATAAAAGGGAGATAAGTTGATTTATTTTTTTTGTTTTTTAACAAAAGAAAAGTTTAAAAGAAAGCAATTTTTGGGGTACTAAAAAATGTTTAGGGAAAAATTTGAGATAGAATGTAAAAACTGGGCCCACTTAGGGTCCGCTAAATTTTTGGGGGTAAAAAAAATAAAAACATATAATTTACCATCTTTTTCGTGAATCGATTGGGTGGATTTTTTTTTCTGTACATATTTTAAAAGGGGGCCTCGCATTAAACACGGTTGGGGGAAAGGAATGGTCTCCTTCTGAAAATATAAAAAACCATATAACTCAAACAAGACTGAAAGATTTTTGCTAACCTTACACAAAGTGCTCAAAAGGGGAGCTTTGTGAACCCCTGTGTCTGTCTCCCTCAACAAATTTTACTGGTTTAAAACTCTAGAAGTCCCAATTTTTGGGCTAAACTTAAGAAACTTTGGGCAGAAAATTACCCTCAATAAAATTTTTGGACGTGTTTTTGAAAAATGGGTCCCTCTAGGGCAAAAAATAGGGCCCCCAGGCCAAATCCCAAAAGGGAAAAACTTGTTAGTCCCCTACTGGGGAAAAACCCGTTTTTGGGGGCTATAGGAAAGCACTTTTCCTCATTTCCCCTCCGTCCCCTCTGTCCCTCCGCAATTTCGTGTCCGGGCCCCAAAAATCGTCATCCATGAAGGGATTTTTAAAATTACTTTGGGAAAAAATGTTTCCCCCTGATGAGACGACGGGCCCTGCCCCAAAAAACCCGGGCCCCTAGCCAAAGGTCCAAGGTCACAATTGGGGGTCAAAGGCAACAAAGGGGTTTTTTTTCCCGTCCCGGGCCCCAAATCCCCATCCTTGAAGGGATTTTTTATTACTTGGCACAAAGTTCCCCCCTGATGAGAAAGATGTGTCAGCGCAAATCCCCCGGGCCCCAGCTCAAAAGGGCAAGGCACAATTGGGGGGGGGGCCAAAAAGGGCAACAGGGGTTTTTTCCTGTCCGGTCCAAAAACTTTTCCCATCCCCCTGAAAAGATTTAAATTTCTTGGGAAAAAATTTTCCCCCATGAGGAAAAGACATGTCATGCGCAAAAACCCGGACCCCCTAGCTTAAAAGGGCAAGGTCACAAAAGGGGGGTCAAAGGTCAACAAGGCCTTTTTTTCCCGTCCGGCCAGAACTCCCCCCATCTAACCCCAACCCATCTTTAGCCCCCCCCCAAAGGGGTTACTTGATTGTACAAGAAAAATCCAAAATTTTTCTAAAAATAAACCAAAAAGGCCCAGATGGTTTTTTTATTTGATATGTAACATTGGGCCCATAGACTTTTACAAAAATTTGTTTTAAATTTAGACCCCTGGGGTAAAAAAGCCCCCCCCCCAGGGGTTACTTTGATTAACAACGGAAAATCTTCCAAAATATTTCTAAAAGTCAAACATTTTAAATTTGAAAAATGTGCTCATAATACTCGGGGTGAAACGATCCAGGGCACCCAAACCCCTTGTTTAGAGAAACTGCCAAATTGGGAGCTGAATTGCTGAAATTTTGGGAAAACCCTTTTTAAAAAATTCCCTTTTAACCACTTCAAAAATGACTTTTTTTAAATGCTCATTTTTCCCTTTATGGGGTTTTCCACTGTCAACAAATTTTTAAAAAAAAATTTTCTTTAAAAACACAGGGCATATTTACACCAAACTTTAAAAGGAAAATTTTCCTTAAAGGGGACCCCCCAAACCAAAAAAGTTTTTAAAAAATTTTATTTTCATTTTTGGGAAATTTTATAAAAACATTGTTTTATATTAAATGTCTTTCAAAACAGAATATGTTTTTTCTGTAACATTTAAAAAAATGATGGGGATTAATTTATATAATTTTAGCTCAAAATATACGACGAATAAAAGGGGGGGCTATCCAAATCGAAAACCGGCATTGGCGTCCCTTTTCCCCTCCCCCACCTTTGTTGAATTTTTTTAAAACTTTTATTTTTAGCTCACCTGTCACATAGTGACAAAGTGAGCCTTTTTTGGGGGATCACCCTTCGTCCGTCGTTTCCCCCGTGCGTCGCGCTGACTGCGTTAACAATTTTTTGTTTTGCTCGATAGTGGTTTCATTTATGATTTTTTTTTTAACCCCAAAATTGCTCACAACTTGTTCACCATAAATCACGGTTCCTTTCTTGAACTGGCCCCTTATGGGTTCCAAGTTAATGGCCCCCGAAAGGGCCAAAATTTGCTATTTTGTTTCCTTTCTGAACAAAACAGCTTTTAAATTTTTGATTTGATTTAAACCCAAAAGTGCCCCAAAAAACTTTTTTCCCATAAACTTGGGTTTCCCCCCTTGAACTGGGGGGAGATTCCATTATGGGGTTTCCCGAGTGAGGCCCCTGAAAGGGCCAGAAATTTCTATTTTGACCTTTTCTGCACAATAGCAGCTTTATTTTTGGGTTTTAATTTAATCAAACTTGCAAAAACTTGTGTCAAAAATAAGATCTCCCGGGTTTTCCTTTTTTGGGAAACGGGCCCGACCCTAATGGGTTTTCCCGAGTTATGCCCCCGAAAGGGGCCCAAAAATTTCTATTTTTACCTTGGCTGCAAAAAAAGCCCCTTCATTTATGATTTTGTTTTTAAAACCCAAAAAAGCAAAAACTTGTATTTACCAAAATCCTTTCTTTCCCTTTTTTCCAAAAGGCCAGATTCCCTTAAGGGTTTCCAGAGTTATGGCCCCTTAAAAGGGCCAAAATTGGCTATTTTTGGGTTTTGCAGCCCTAAGAGACTTTATTTATTTGGGTTTTTTTTGATTTCAAAAATTCCCCAAAAAAACTTAAACAACAATAAATCTTGGGGTTTTCCCTACAAATCAATCCAATTTTTAGGGTTTCCCGAGATATTTTAAATCTGTTACCTCCCCGTTTTTAACAAAATGGATTTATAAACAGTAAGTACTTTTCGGACTTATTTTAAATTTTATTATTGTTATTAGTTTTGGGCTGAACAATCAGGGGAAAATAACTAGGACTTATTTTTTTGTCCAAATTTTCCTCCCTTTTTTCAAATTAAAATGGGTGACTCCGTAACCCAAAAGATACGATCCCGAAATTTTTATTTATGTCAACAGATTTATTTTGGAGATCCCTTTTTTTTTCATTTCAATATTTTTTTTGTAATTACTTCCCTTTTACATTACTATAAAAAAGCTTATTTTTTTTAACTTTTTATTACTGGCCGTAGGGAAAAACCCAGACCACTTTTCTGTGGTAAAAAACAGGGGTGTACCTCCCCAATTTTTTGGGGTATTTTTTACATATCTGTACCTTGTAAGTTTTTTTTTTTTTTTTGGTTTAAAATTTTGTCATTTTTTTGGTTTTCCCCGTCCTTTTGGGCTTAGATATTTTTTCTGAGGACCTTCTTTGTCCTCAATGAAAAGGAAAAACAGGGGAGGGGGTATGGCCAACTGGCCCTCTTGTTTTCTTTTTGTGCAAACGACTATAAACATACTTGTGGGTTTGGAAAGGGGTTTCATTTTTTCACTTTCCGCTCTTGTCAAGACAGTCTTGGTTTTTTCTTTTGTTAGACTTTGGGGTTATATTTATTATTTTATAAAATTTTTTTTTTTTTTTTTTTTAAATTAAAAAGATTAAAATATTGTTTAAATTTTTAGTGATTGTTGTATTGTTTTCAAAATGGGGAATTTGTGGGGATTTGTATAACAAATGATTAAAAAAAAAATGAAAAGAATTTTTAAATGCAATTTGGAAATTTGTTTTAAATCCGAACAAAATCTGGACTGTTTTAAACAAAAAGTCAAACGAAAGTTTCTTTTGGCATACAGACCCTGGGAAATTTTTTTCGTAAGTACGAACAAAAATTCCCAAATTTCTTTTTTTAATTTAAAAATTTTTCTTTTAACAGTCTCTCCCTTTGTTCGTACATATGAACAAATGCAAACGCCATTAAATAAAAAACGATTGTGGGAAAGAAAAAGAATTTTTAAAAACATTTCGGAATTTGTTCGGGACGTACAAACCAAAACTGGGGTGTTTGACAGAATTGGAAAAAAAAAAGATGGGGGGCCCCCGATTTGGGTTTGTTCGTACGAACAAAAACCAAAATTTCATTTTTTTGAATAAAAATTCCCTTTTTTATTCCCCTCATTTTTTCGTACGTATAAAAAAAAATGAAAAATGAGAAATGAAAAAGAAAAAAAAATTTTTAAAGCATTTGGGAAATTTTTTTCGTACGGCCCCCCAAAAAAAAAATCTGGCTGTTTGAACAGAATATCAAATTGAAAAAAATATGAAAAAGGGTTTTTTCGAAAAAAGATAAAAGAGAAATGAAAAAGGGAATTTTTTTAAAACAGTTCGGGAATTTTTTTCGTACGTCCGGGAAAAAATCGGGGGTGTTTTTAACAGAATATCAAATTGAAAAAAAAAAGGGAAAAGGATTTTTTTTCGTAAAGAAAGAACAAAATTCAAAAATTTCATTTTTAAAAAAATAAAAATTTTTTTCAGTTCCCTCATTTTTTCATACGTACGAACAAAACCAAGGGGGGGGGGGGGGGGGGGGTGGGGGGGGGGGAATTTGGGGGGGGGGGGGGGGGAAAAATTTTTATAGGGGGGGGGGGGGGGAAAAAGGGAAAAAAAGAAAAATTTTTTAAAGCAGTTTGGAATTTTGTTCGTACGTCCGAACAAATCTGGGCTGTTTGAACAGAATATCAGAATTGAAAAAAAATATGGACAGGATTTGTTCGTACGTACGAACAAAATTCCAAATTGCATTTTTTTAAGAATAAATTCTTTTTCGGTTCTCTCATTTGTTCGTACGTACGAACAAATCCAGGCTGTTCATACGTATGAACAAATGATAGTGAGAAATGTAAAAGAAATTTTAAAGCTATTTTGGAATTTTGTTCGTACGTCCGAACAAATCTGGGCTGTTTGAACAGAATATCAGAATTGAAAAATAATATGGACAGGATTTGTTTGTACGTACGAACAAAATTCCAAGTTGCATTTTTTTTAAGAATAAATTCTTTTTTGGTTCTCTCATTTGTTCGTACGTACGAACAAATCCAGGCTGTTCATACGTATGAACAAATGATAGTGAGAAATGAAAAAGAAATTTTAAAGCTATTTTGGAATTTTGTTCGGACGTACGAACAAATCTGAGCTGTTTGAACAGCATGTCAGAACTGAAAAATAATACGGAATATGGATTATTGTTCGTACGTACGAACAGCCAGGATTTGTTCGTATGTACGAACAAAATTCCAAATTGCATTTAAAAATGTGAGAAATGAACAAGAATTTGTAAATTTTATTTGGAATTTTGTTCGTACGTACGAACAAATTTTGATTTTCTGTTGCTGTGGTCTGCGCTTTCTTCAATTTTTGCTGTGATTTTCACCAGTAAAAACTCCGTATAGCGGCAAAAAAGAGGGACAGACCGGAAGATCCTCTTTTATTCCGGAAGCAGATGTTTTCTTAAAATGTCCTGATGTGTTTGCTTTGTCTTTTGAGTGTGTTTGTCTGTGTGTACTGGTTTTGTAGGCGTCCGCGTGCTGTGGGTTGCGCTTTGGAAAGGCTGTGTGTTTAGATTATGACTTTTCATAATTCGATATTCAGCCATGTAAAACTGTACAAGTATACAACATTCGATAACATAAGGCAGATAATTAAAAGAAAGAGGAAACAAAACTTTGAACACAAAATTAAAAGTGTGAATACCCTGCTCTTCACACACTGTAAAACGCCCATGTAATGTCATATATCTCTAAAACTGAAACGATGAAAGTAGAATTAGGTCAGTCACTGCGTTGTAAGAATGCTTTTTAAACATCTGTCAATGTATTGTTTTCTTTGAATCTGACAACCTTATCTTATTGTCTGACATTGTCAAAAACATCTCAGCAATCTTCATGACAAGAGATCTCCGGGCCAACACATGAAATTTCTTTGTATCAATCATTTCTGTTCGTTCAATCGCGTTTTCCCTTTCCCAAGATTCGATATGGCATAGAATTAACTTAAGGACATTCAAATTTCATGAAAGCTTTCAGTATCTATAAGCTTCTATTGGTTTTGAAAATAAGTTTCCTGTGATTCTGATTCTTTTAGTTTCTAGTGATTCTGCCAGTCGCCCTAAAATATTCATTCGATTGTGGCTGAACTTACAAGTTGTTAATCGGGTGGAGTGGACGGATTAGAAGTTATGAAATGTACTGTATAAGCGCTCGATAAGCAGGACATTAGGGTCACGGATAAATCTGTTGTTAATTAAGCTGTTTACATAAAATATTATGTAAATTCTATGCATCGATTCTGTCATTAGTTATATTTGAGATTGATGTTCTAAGAAAAATATAACTGGATGGTTACATTAAATATTTGGATTTCATATGCCTGCCTGTGTTAGACTGGGTTGTCTCTACCAGAAGGGGGCAGTGTGGAATGAAAAGCGGAGCGTTAGCGAGGATTTTTAACTATGCTGCCCCGAGAGTCGGTAAAACAACTGCCATTCACCGGCAGACATGTAAGATCATTTTCCTTTCATATGACGATAAGGTAGTTCTGTACGTTCAGATCGCAATTTTTTCTACAATGTAGAATTTGATTTAACTCTGATTTTTCAAAACTTCAGAATATACCTAGAAAATTCAGCAAAGCAAAATGCTAGAGTGATTTGAAGTTTTCATAATGGGAGTCTATGCGAAAATCATAACTTTCATAATACTTCCGCGAATAAAATTTTAGAATGTAGAATTTCATGAAACTTCTCTCAGTTGTAAATAAATATATGGCCTATAATGTGGTGAAATAAAATGTAGAGGTCCGTGTGCTTATTTTGGAGATATTTGACCATGATTAAGGTGAACCGCACTTTTCACGCTTATTTTAAGACATTATTTTGAATTATTTAACGTGTCTGATGTTTTAATATATTATTTCAACTTTAGAAGGACGGTAACAGTGTCATTATAATAAATTTACTCACAACTTGCTATTAATTCATAAGATGATTTTCATTTCCATATGCCGAATCCAGGCTTTATTCTACGTTTACCGGTTAAGTGACGTTACGCAATCACTTCCGGTTTATCAAACGTGCAGAACTATGGACGATGACAAATACCTTTTGTTATTTCCTGCCGTTATGACAGATTATGACGTCGTAGATCTAATAAAAGTACTAGTAAGTATGTACGTCATTCAAAAGAACGCTATTTTACAAAAAAAGGGTTTTCCCTAGGGATAGACATGAATATCTACTCCTGACACGTGATCGGACAATTGTCTACTGTCCCCGCTAGGTAGGCGAGAAATAATCAAATTCAAGCCAACTCAGAAATTCAGTCTTTTTTAAGATCACATGGCACTGTCTGTGAACAGAAGCTGGACTTACAGTGAGAACTCTTGTTTTGTGTTTAGTATGAAGCAGACTTTAATTGCGTCAAAACTAGTGCTGTCGGACAAAATTTAATTACCTTTGGCCAGGGTGAGAAAAGTGATCCTGTTAAGGGTAAACATAGCCTTTGTTGCGTTGATACGCCGTGAAAAAATACACATGCACCATTCTTTCAAGTTTTGATTAATCTTTGTCAAATAATTATTTAATCAGGATTTAATTTGGTGCAGCACAGAGGACCAGCAGTCGAATACTCTATCGAAGAAGAGGTTTACTCCTCTGCAAAAAGATGTTAGTTTTCTTTTATTTCTTATTAGGTGGTGATGTCGACAAGGCTTCCTACAGATGGGCTTTAATAGGTTCAAGTGGCGGGGCCTCCGTGGTCGAGTGGTTCAGGCTTCTATGAATCACTTGCCCTTCAAAGATGTCGATTCCAAACATAGCTTTGGGTTTCGATTTTTTGTAAGGAGGCCATCCAGGTCAGTGGTTCTATCAAGGTGCCCACTCGAACATGTATAAAATAATGCTTGGAGAGGATCTTACTTTACCTGTAACTTTGCCGCTGTGAATTTACACCCACCCCAAACAAAAAGCAAGCCATTATTGTATCCTTCTTCTAAAGTAAACTCTGTAAATGCGGGTTAATTGATTATTGGTATGCACATTTTGAATCGGTCGGGAGTATGTAAGTGAATATACACACGCAAAATACGCTTTCAGCTATGTTTTCTAAATACTTTAAATACAATGTATATTGATTCATATTTCTCAGTCCGACTATATGATGTTTCTCTGTTAAGTATTTGCCTAGAGAGTGTAAACCTTTCGGATGATGTAGAGATGATAATGAAAAGTTTGTAGTTGCAATATCAAAATAATATATGGTTGATATATGGCGGAAGGGTCAAGCAATAATAGAGATGTCAAACAGATTTGACTAAGAGTTTTGTATATGTTCAGATTTCCTGAGATTACAAAATTTGTGTGATTTTGATGGATGTTTTGGCAAACATTTGGATATTGAACTAGCTTTCTGGCAAGCAAGTTGTTGAATAAAACCAATAAAATATATAATTTGTTGAGAGACCGCTTTTTTATAGAAATCTTGTCTCCAGTAATTAGGTTTTTGCTATATAAGAAGTCAAAATCAGAACAGTGTATTAAAGTACATGTATGTATGATGCAGAATTATAATGGGGTGGGCGTTAATGTAAAAGTAAGAACGAGCGCAGTGTCTTTTGTTATGTGTATGGCAACATTCTCTGTATAATATATTTAAATACTTTCACAGTAAAAGTTAATACACAGTTTTCACTTATATTATCTGTGCTTTGTTCAAAATGCAAAAATACTGTGTGTATTATTTTGTAAAAAAGTTATTAAAAAAGGTTGATGCAACGGTGAGCTTTAAGATGTAAAATCTATCTACATACCAAGTTTGCTGAAAGAAGTTGTTGCCAAACGAACGATATTTAGCTGAAGCTTTTTTTTCTAGTTTTATTATTAGTTAGCTTAAATACAATCCAAAGCCATTTCTTCTTATAAGCTTACTATGCACAAAGTTTGATGACAATCAGTCAATTTTATTAAAGTTATCAACCGTCTATGTTTGAAAACCAGGTTAAGAAACGATCATAACATTATAGAAAACAACAACTGGAACATTCAAATCACGAACCATATGCAAACAATCTGTAAACCGAACACTTACAGAACAAATAATTACGCAAACACACTGTAACTGCTGTGATGATAACGTCATCTGCGACGATTTATTCGTAAATGTAATTGTTTTAGTCCGGTTCTTTTTGCGGCATGGGAAACGTTATTTAAACGTTAGTTTATTAAAATTAGAAACTTTGCGTCTTGCGAACCCAAAGAGGTAACATAGATTTATTGTAGTAGGCCCCTAACGATCTCTATTACATTTGGAACATGTTTCCCGAATCTTTCTAACGTTTAACACGAATATTTCCTGCATTTTTATTGTCATTGAAAATGGGTTTCGGATATACTAATTTTCGGATGCTGATATTGTATATTGTGTATCGTTGTAATTGAATCTGAAATTGATGAATATACTGTAGCGATGTGGTTTAATACAGAGACTTTACTATGTTTTGTACATGTATTTTCAGTTTGACGGATTTGTGATGTGACCAAATGATAGATTCTGAATGATTAAACATCATAAAATTCTGTGCTGCTCTTGGGTTATTTACAATTATCGTTCGATTGGTTGTTGCGATCCCCTGCCATTACAGTCAAACTCTGCGGAATCAGTGTGTTGATGACATCAGATGAGTAACCGGAAATTATTAAAACAAGCTGGTCGAACCTACTAACCCTATATTGACACCTTTGTTTGTCAGTGACAGCAAGGGAAAGTACATACGAGCAGTTAACACGAGTTCAAACTTTGACAGAAAAATTAATTGGGTTTGTAAAGGAGGCTTGACGTCTGCGGCTGCACTGAGGTGGCTGTCGAACAATATCGACAACAAAATTAGCAAACTTGGACCTGTGAGTGTGTATATTTGGGTTGGTACGTGTGATTTAACAGAAAAGGGTCACCGTTTCATAAATTTACGCCAAAATTCGGACACATGCTTAAAAGATCTTCAGGAAAATCTTGGAAAAATCAAGCAATGCTGCGCAGACCACAATTCTAAAGTAACTTTCTTGCAAATACCATACTATTCAATTCAACTTTGGAACAGCCGAAAGGGTCACGAATCTCCAGATACCTTCAAATCCGATGACAAAAAATTAACTGAACTTATTGACTCTGCAAACAATTTCATCGACGAATTAAACAGTCAAGTTGGTACATACACATTGAAATTTAACCAAGATTTGGTGAGATCTCGGAAGGCAAAGTCATCGCGGGGACGCTACTCCATAAATTTCAACTTACTCTCAGATGGTATTCATCCAGACGAAAATCTTTCTAGAGCATGGCTGACGTCACTGAAGCGAAAAATGTTCAAGGACTGTGTTTAGCATCATCATTCATGGTAGTATGCAACCGGGGTAGAGCAAGTAATCGGGTGCAATTTAACTGAACTTTATTTTGTAGGCCGGGATTGCCCAGCCACACATTTAACTGAACTTTATTGCGTAGGCAGGGATTGCCCAGCCACGTATTGTGAATTCATTGGTTACAGTTGCGTTTGTTGTGATCATATTTTGTCGTGTTGCATTATAGAAATTTCTAGTTTGTACCGAACAGTCATAAATAGTAACCGCTCACGGTACTTTACCTTTCTTATATAGATATATATATATATATATATATATTTTTTTTTTTTTTTCTTTCATTGTTCTAGGACTGCTTAAAATTTAAGAACTTGAATTTTATTGGATTGCAAGCATTTTTGGATAACTTACATTCGAGCATTTAGGTTTCATTTTTAAGGGTTTAGGTTTATTACATATATACATGTGTGCTTGACAAAATATTGTATTCTGTTCCTTAATAAGCATTTCTTCAGAATGTCGCAGACTACTGAAACGTGTGGAACAGAAGGTGAGGTGATGTCAACAAGGAGAACGCAGTTACAGGTACACCTGTACAGGCTGGACACTCAGGTGCTACGTTCTTAAGCAACATAGGCCAGATCAGTAAGTGTTCAATGATTCTACCTGTGTTTGTATCGCATTGCGACAATCCTGATAGGGAGGTTCTTGTATATGCTTTATTGGACACTCAGTCAGATACCACCTTTTTGTTAGATGGTACCCGCAGTGCTTTGGGTCTTTCTGGGGTTGATGTTAAATTGTCACTATCGACTCTGCATGCCGAGAACAAAATAGTGAACAGTCAAAAGTTGAAGGGTCTGCAAGTTAGAGGTTTCTATGACCATACCCATATAACCTTACCTGATACCTATACAAGGGAGATAATGCCAGCCAATCGTGCACACATTCCAACACCCGATCATGCTAAGTTCTGGCCACACTTAAAATGCATTTCTGACTGCTTACCACCTCTGCAAGAGGCAGAGATAGGTTTGTTGATTGGATATAATTGCCCACAAGCTCTAGTCCCTCGGGAAGTTATAACTCCTGTTGGTAATGGTCCTTTCGCTCAAAAGATAGATTTGGGATGGACAATAGTTGGAACAATTGATTTAAACTGCGTTGAAGATGACTCAATCGGCTCGAGTCACCGTGTTCTCTGTTGCGAAGTTCCTTCGGCTCTATCAGTAAGTGATAGTCAGAAAGAAGTTGTCCTGTTCTCACTGCGTACTAAGGTCAAGGAGGTTGTGTCCAGTGACATTTTGCGAATACTTGACCGTGAGTTTTGCGATTCTGGGGAAATGTGCAACAAACTGTCTCAGGAAGATCAGCTCTTTGTGTCGAAGCTGTCCAAAGGTATCTGTTTTCAGGATGGTCATTATGTTATGCCACTTCCTTTTAAGGGAGCTGATCCAGTTCTTCCGAATAACAAGTCCATGGCTTTGAAAAGGGTGAAATCTCTGAGACAAAGACTGAAAAGAGACTCAACATTCTGTCAACACTACTCCCAATTT
Source organism: Mercenaria mercenaria (assembly GCF_021730395.1). NCBI lineage: Eukaryota > Metazoa > Mollusca > Bivalvia > Venerida > Veneridae > Mercenaria > Mercenaria mercenaria. Next base: position 47,918 of record NW_026459546.1, read on the forward strand.
ATGAAGGAGCTGATTAGTAATGGCCATGCTGAAAGGGTCCCCGAGTCAGATCTTAATTCGAATAAGACCACTTGGTTTATTCCACATCATGGAGTGTATCACCCTCAGAAACGTGATAAAATTCGGGTGGTTTTTGATTGCAGTGCAACGTTTGAAGGCGAAAGCTTGAATGCACATCTACTTCAAGGCCCTGACTTGACCAATAAACTTGTGGGAGTCCTTTGCAGGTTCAGAAAGGAGCCGGTGGCTTTGATGTGTGATGTTGAAAAAATGTTTCACCAATTCAAGGTTTGTAAGGCCCATAGAGATTATCTTAGGTTTCTTTGGTGGGAGGATGACGACTTTGAAAGGTTCCCTACAGAATTCAGAATGACTGTGCATTTATTTGGAGCAACTTCCTCCCCAGGTTGTGCTAACTTTGGAATGAAGAAGATGGCTTCCGACAATGAAGAACAGTTTGGGTCTAACATAGCTGACTTCATAAGGCATGATTTTTATGTTGATGATGGGTTGAGGTCTGTATCTTCTGTTCCTGAAGCTGTCAATTTGGTTAAGAAAAGTACTGAGTTATGCAGTAAGGCTGGTCTTAGGCTCCACAAGTTTGTCTCTAATTCTAAGGTTGTGATACAGTCCCTTCCTTCTGAAGCTCGAGCTAAAGATCTCAAAAATGTTGACTTGATTGGTGATAACTTACCTGTTCAGAGAACCTTGGGAGTCCTTTGGTGCTTAGACTCTGATACATTTCAGTATGAGATGGTCTCAAACAATCGCCCTCTCACAAGAAGGGGTATCTTATCTACAGTCAGTTCGATATACGATCCTCTTGGTTTTATATCTCCAGTGGCTTTATCTGGAAAGCAAATTCTGCAGCAGATGTGTGCAGACCAGGTGGGTTGGGATGACCCCTTACCAGAAAGTCTAAATGGCAAGTGGGTGAAGTGGTGTGCTGACCTGAAGAATCTTCCTCTTTTGAAGTTTCCAAGATGTGTTAAGCCTGAAGGTTTTGGCAAAATCAGAATTACTGAGATGCATCATTTTTCCGATGCAAGTAGCTATGGGTATGGGCAGTGCTCCTATATTCGTTTGGTGACTGATGTTGGCCAGGTGCATTGTGCATTATTAATGGGCAAATCTCGTGTTGTACCTTTGAGACCCATCACAATACCACGTCTTGAATTGACAGCAGCTGTGTTGTCAGTTAAAATTTCCTCGCTTTTGGATCAAGAACTTGAGTACCCAAACCTTAAACACTTTTTCTGGACCGATAGTAAGGTTGTACTGGGATATATTTGCAACGAAGCAAGGAGATTTCATATATTCGTCGCTAACAGAGTTCAGCAAATCAAAGAGCATACAAACCCTAACCAATGGAATTATGTTGCCTCTGGTGAAAATCCTGCGGATTTGGCTTCTCGAGGTGCATCTGTAGTAGAGCTAGCTAAGACCCCTATGTGGCTCAATGGTCCAGAATTTCTCTGGAAGCAGGATGCAATTTCAGCAAATATCGGTGCACAGTTTTCAGTATGTCCTGATGACCCAGAGTTAAAACATGTTCAGGCATTTTTGTCAAATGCAAAACCACCCTGCTTCAGTTCGTTGTTGGAACGGCTTGAGTACTTCTCTGATTGGCACAGGTGTAAACGAGCGGTAGCATTGGTGCTTAGGTACAAGGGAAAATTGTTGCAAAAATCAGGGAAGTTGCAAACTACTGGTGTGGAGAAACGTTCATTACATTACAGTCCCGTTACTGTAAATGAACTACAGAAGGCCGAGACTGAAATCTTTAAGGCTGTCCAGTTGTATGATTTCAAGGGTGAGATTGATACACTTAAGACTCATAATATAGTTAGAGTTTCTAATGACAGGGCAGAACAGTCATTAAGAACTAAGTCCCTAAAGGGAAGGTCAAACCTGTGTTCCTTAGATCCGTTCCTTGACAAAAATGGCTTAATTCGTGTAGGTGGTCGTGTTCAACATGCCGAAATGTCAGATCTGGTGAAGTTTCCAATTGTACTTCCTAGAAAGGGTCATATAACAGAGCTTGTTATACGGCATTATCATGACAAGGTTCAACATCAGGGTCGCGGAATGACCACAAATGTTATTCGGAATAATGGACTCTGGATTATTGGTTGTAGTTCGGCAGTTTCTCATGTGATTTTGAAATGTGTTGTTTGTCGTAGGTTACGGTGTTCCTTTGAAGGTCAAAAAATGGCCGACTTGCCATCTGACCGTCTAGAACCATCTCCCCCATTCACATATTGCGCAGTAGACTATTTTGGTCCATTTTATGTTAAGGAAGGGCGAAAGGAAATGAAGCGCTATGGGGTTCTGTTCACTTGTCTAACTTGCAGGGCAGTTCACGTTGAAACGGCTACGTCCTTAGAAACTGATTCATTCATAAACTGTTTAAGACGGTTCATTGCAATTAGGGTCCGATTCGTCAGCTTCGTTCTGACAGAGGCACTAATTTTATAGGTGCTGAAAACGAATTAAAGAGCTCACTTGCAGAATTACCAGTAGATAACGACCAAATAAAACAGTTCTTATTAAGGGAAGGTTGTGATTGGTTCGAATGGAAAATGAATGTCCCTGCTGCTAGCCACATGGGCGGCGTGTGGGAGCGTCAGATTCGTTCTGTAAGAAGTGTCCTAGCCACGCTGTTACATACTCATGGCAATTCGTTAGATGATGACAGCTTAAGAACATTTTTGTACGAGGCTGCATCGATAGTCAATAGTCGTCCGCTCACTGTCGCAAATGTAAATGACCCATTATCTGTCACACCATTGACGCCCAATCATTTGCTCACTATGAAAACTAGTATTATTCTTCCTCCACCAGGTAACTTTCAGACAAATGATATGTATTGCAAGCGTCGATGGCGTAGAGTTCAGTTTTTACTGAATCAGTTCTGGACCAGATGGAGGAACGAATATCTACAAAACTTGCAGGTACGTAAGAAATGGACATCTGTAAAAAGAAACCTGTCAAACGGTGATATTGTTCTAGTACGTGATGATAATCTAGCAAGAAATAATTGGAAAATAGGGCGAGTACAGGAGGTGTTCAAAGACTCGGATGGACTTGTACGTAAGGTAAGACTTGCTTTGGGTACGGCGTGTTTGGACAAAACTGGTAAGCGCAATAATCCTATTGTGTATATGGAAAGACCAATCCACAAGTTAGTGTTGTTGAAGGAAACCGAGGAGATCCCCGTCGAGGAGCCTTGTTAACAGGTAGTGTATATGTATGTAACAGTCTGCCTTTCCATCTATGAGCACGCAGTACATGTATATAGATTTATTCAGGATACTAAGAGTAGTAAGATCTTTAACAGTGTTAAAATGTCAGACAATTTTTAATGTTGTTGCTTTATTCACAGAGTTAATAAAAAAGATGCAGCTTCTGTTATTTTCCAGCTGGATTTATAATAATAATATATCTATGTCATTGTAGAAGTATATTTAAGCACTGTAGACTAATTTTGATAAATACATATAGACTCTATACAATATTCAATAGAATATTAAAACATGATTTCATTTTGTTTTTCAGTACATTATAATGTTTAATTGTCTGCTAACTATTTTTGCATGTTCAGATTTAAATGCTGTTCTTGGTGCTATTTTGTATTTTTGTATTTTTTTTTTTGTGTGTAATTTTTGTGTAATTGACTTCACTTGTAATTGTCAAGGTACCCTTGTAGTGTATTTTTATGTAATTAAGTGTTTACCTGTAATTGTTAATGTTTGATTGTGGCAATGTAGACAACAATGTACGCAGACATACATTTATTCCATATTGTATTCTATGTCAAACTGAAGTTACAAAACCAATGTGCATATTGTTTCTCTTTTGTATTCAAATTTGCATCAAATGCCAATTTGGGGGAGCCATGTAACTGCTGTGATGATAACGTCATCTGCGACGATTTATTCGTAAATGTAATTGTTTTAGTCCGGTTCTTTTTGCGGCATGGGAAACGTTATTTAAACGTTAGTTTATTAAAATTAGAAACTTTGCGTCTTGCGAACCCAAAGAGGTAACATAGATTTATTGTAGTAGGCCCCTAACGATCTCTATTACATTTGGAACATGTTTCCCGAATCTTTCTAACGTTTAACACGAATATTTCCTGCATTTTTATTGTCATTGAAAATGGGTTTCGGATATACTAATTTTCGGATGCTGATATTGTATATTGTGTATCGTTGTAATTGAATCTGAAATTGATGAATATACTGTAGCGATGTGGTTTAATACAGAGACTTTACTATGTTTTGTACATGTATTTTCAGTTTGACGGATTTGTGATGTGACCAAATGATAGATTCTGAATGATTAAACATCATAAAATTCTGTGCTGCTCTTGGGTTATTTACAATTATCGTTCGATTGGTTGTTGCGATCCCCTGCCATTACACACACATCCATCATTTATGCAACATCAGCGGAAATTTCAGATACTTGTTTCAATCCGCCGGGGCACACACACAATTGCTTAATTCATAGACATTCTTGAAACATCTTGTATTAGACATTGTAACGTTAAGTCGAAATCGGAACCGTTATTTGAAGCCTTATTTTGTGCATTGATACCATGTAAACGACGCCTTGAGTACGTCTAACTCTGCTGGAAAACATTGATAAATTTCTACGCTGGAGACTTGCATGTCATAAATGTTCCAGACTAGTATAGTAATATATGGTTTCATTTGGTAGTAGATTACGTTGAGCTTCTCTTTCCTTAATTAGATTTGCTCATGAGTTATCAAAAATGATGGATGACGTATCGGTCTAATATAAATTTCCGTCCTCTCTACTTTCGTAGTATTTTTTTCATTTCAGTTTAAAGACACAATTTAACGGTTAATAGTTGCTGAGCAAAACGACTTTGCCTTGAATCAGCTTATCTGATATACAGCTTTAAAAATGTCTGCACAATTAATCTTTCGTAACCTATTGCCAATGTTTATCAATTCTATTGGATAATAATATAGTAAAAATGGAAACTCAACAAATGAAAATGTTGCAAGGTTGGTTTCATTGAGCCTGTTTGTGGAGGGTAGTGAAAATGCAAGCTACCATGTACATCCTTTAGCCCCGGTTTGAGCAGAATATAAAATTTGCTCACGATCCAATACCTAAAAACAATTAAGAAACATCTGCAGATGTTAGATGGAATTTTCTCTAATACACAAGTGTGAAAGTCCATGAACAGTGCCTTGTGGTCCACAAATAAAATATTGGGCATACCCTTAACGAGAAAACAATGGGCAAAGCCATACACGATGTAAGCAAAAAAAAATACAATAGTACTAAATTAATTGGATGACTAGACCGATCATGCTCAACCGAATTCTGAGAGCTGCTCTTAAAAGCCATATTTGGGCTGATGTGAATCGAAACAATTCATATCCGTTGATGCGAGATTACTTGCATATCATATGTGGACACAGAGATTTATTTAGATAGCGCTCTAAAGCACAATCTGTTTGGACCTCTTTCCTTCCTCACCAAGACTGATTCTTCCAGTTTCAAGAACATTAACTTTAGCATACCTTGTATTATATACAAATGATAAAAGGACATAAACATCATATTTTTTATAACTAATAGTCAACGAGTTCATGGTTTTGGGGACAGAAATGTGTTTGCAAACAATAATTCCGTAGCTCCTTTCCATTTGGTGTGGCTGCGTTAATCCTTTGGCCGACAATTATATTAGAAAAGCATACCGCTAAGAAAATTTATCATTACGGCAATGTTGACATATTTCTACAGATAAAATATAATACCAAAAAGATTGAGACGTAACAAAAATCAGCTTAAAATGTGCGAATCTCCTCAATCACTGGCTAATAAGCACATAATCCTGAACATTTCATTCCACTAGTTTTTTACCGTATTGTTTAATTTTTGTTTATTTGCAACTGTAAAAGATTTCACTAAAATCAGCATTGCAAAAAAAAACTTTTCACAAAGACTCTCATTGTAAAAAATTTTATTTGCAGTCCAAAGTTTTCAAATTAATCCAGCAAAAATTCAAGCACAAATGCAAATCAATTTTGTACAAAAACAAGCACACTAACTTTTTCATTTGCCAATTTTTCTAATTATATGTTGAAGTTTTGAAGAAAAAAAATCGGGGTTTCATCAAATTTAACACTATTTTATTTCAAAATAATTTGAGAGGAACGAAACTACTTTCATGATGAATAGCAAGTTTTAAATAATTATTCTTTGTAATTATACGACACTTTCCCAAATTACTGCCGAACGTGACTGG
>NW_026459547.1:0-54276 GCF_021730395.1 Mercenaria mercenaria
GGTTTGAACGCAGTAAATGTATTCATAGTCACAGGTGGATTTGAGTAGGAAGAATTACCATTGGGTGTTTCAGTTGATATGTTGTCAAGATCATTTCTCAACTTGATTATTTTATCAGCAAAGTATCGTAGAAAGTCATTTGCCAAAGATACTGCACTTGTGTGTAATGGGAGCGGATTGTCTTTCGACCTTCCCAGTAAATCGGATGTTACGGCATACAGCTTTTTGATGTTTCCTTCTGCTTCTCCAATCTTGTTCTGGTAATACTCATCCTTGGCCCTAGAAAGCTCAGCGCTATATACATTTCTTACACCACTATACACTTTCTTTGAAAGGTCAGATTTGTCATTCATAAAGATTTTTTCTATTGATCGTTTGTATTGTTTCGGCATCTTTTACATAAAAAATACTTAAATGTCACACAAGTCTTCTGCATTTAAAAAAGGTTTATATTATGTCTCTTATCATTATTTTTAATATTCACAGCTTAAATAAAAAAATAAAGGTCACACAAGTATCTAGCATTTTGTAATAAAAGGTTTAGTTAAATGTCACACAAGTCTTTGCCATTTTAAAACAAAAGGTTTACTTGAATGTCACACAAGTCTTTAGCATTTTAAAACAAAAGATTTACTTGAATGTCACACAAGTCTTTAGCATTTTAAAACAAACTTAGTAATAAATATCACACAAGTCTTTTAAAAGCAGTGTCAAGGTCTAATATTTATGTATAGGGCGGCTTGACACATAAAGTATGTGCTCTTCACCACTGTACCTATGAGTCGTGCAACATCAAGATGTTATGTAATAATGAAATGAATGAACTAGCACGCAGAAAAGTGCCATTCAAATATTATAAGGTTTAGTTTACTCAACATTCATATATAACAAGGAAAGATTTATTTAAATGTTGCTGTAGTCTTTTGTCAGAAGCATTTAGTTTACTAAAATGTTTGTTTATAAGTTTTCTTAGTTATTTTTAAAAAATAAAACTGATTTAGGGTAAATGATATGTTTCCATGAAAACAAAGAGCAACAATTTTTCCTCCTTATTTCATAGAGAAATGACTGTTTTTATGTCTGTGTAATATTACGTGTCAGTTGATTGAGAATATTCGGTAAGATGCCAGAACAAGGCATCATTTTTGGATTGTTTCGTGCCCAAGGTGTTTTACTGCCCAAATAAATAATGCATAGGCCTTTGGTTAACATATGCTGGCTTTTCCAGACACACTTTATAACCTGGAGCAGACATGTTTCACGGCCAAAGATGATGACTTCATGCCACTCTAATAATTCTGCCAGTTTCTTTCCTTTCTAACCTCAAGATTGCCTGTTCGATGTTTCTTTTTTCCATTTTTGGTAAGTGATTAACTGGGTCAGACTCACTGGGAATGGATGTCTGAAGTTAAGAAATATTTACACCACTACCAGAGATATTTAAGAGTTTGAAACCCACATCCATCGATGAGGAAAATAACATACAAAATAAAAATGCTGTACTGAACACAAACATTTTACTAAAGAAGTTAGTTGTTCTATTAAAGTGTTATAAAGAAATGTTTATATATACTTTTGCATTTTTATATATATTATATATATATATATTATTAAATTATATAAGTGTATAGATTCTTGAAATATCTCCAGTTAGAACTGAAGTGAAAATAGAAACAGTTTCGTCATCCTATCTTTTTGAGCAGTTTTCACAGAAGTAAATCGCAATAAAATTTTCACTTATTGACAAATATTTTATTATTATCGTGTTTAACGACTTCTTTTTTGCTTACTAGTTCGAAATCATTGTTATTTATGACGGACTTATTATATGGTAGTATTGATGTACAAAATAAAGAACAAATTTTCTATCTATGCTATCTTTAAAACGCCATAAAATTGATGAGTTTGTGTTTTCCACAAAATTGCCATTTTGGTTAAAACCACCAAATTTCATACCCACAAACTGAAACAGTTCCACAGAAGCTATTTTTGATGTATTTCTTGTTTTAGTCTGTACTTTTTCCTTTCATGTGAAAGAATTAAATTGATTTTCATCGGAAATATTAATGCTTTTATATGACATTTATATTAAGTCTAAGAAATGGATTATGAACTATCTAGGCTTAAGACCTTACTAAAGAGAATAAATTGATTCTTTTTTGTGCAGAGGGATGCAGATTAAAGTAAAGCTGGCATAAAGCTCATTGGATCAGAAAATTGGTGGAATAATTGAGTGGAAAAGCAATAATTGGGCTTTTAAACATGGTCTGTCATGTGTTTTGATCTAAATTTTGCTGCTGTGGTACTTTGTATATTTATTATCAGTTGCAAAGATATGCACAACCAACTTGTATAGACTGTAGAAATTTGAAACTTGTGTTTTTTGTTGAACTGCAGTAATAAATAGAACTTTCAGGGAATAGTAGTACTACAGTACTGATGTTTTTGTTTTAGTTAGGTTTAAAGACACAGCAACACAATTATAGGTTAAGATGACAACTTTTGATGGTGGAGAAAGACCCCAGGTGCCCCTCCATGCATTATTTTTCATGGACAGGCGCCTGGGTAGAACCACCCACGTACCGTAAGCCAGCTGGATGGCTTCTCACATGTAGAATTCGCGGAGCAAGAGATTTGAGATGGTTGGCCATGGAGGCCCCTAATTCTACTGATATCCTTTTTAAAATATTCACAATAATTATTGTCATGTGTCATTGTTATTTCATATTTGTTACATTACCATGTGACTTACGTTTTATTGTGCCCTCCTCCCCCCCCTTCTGAAATAGTAAAAACTGCATATTTTCACATTGTGACACGCCTAGCTCAAAAAGTATTTGATATAGGTTCATGAAACCTTGCATGACTCTTTATCATGGTATGAACTGGGCACCTCCTATTTTTCATCTGGCTCCGCCCCCTATTTCCAGAGTTTTGGCCCCTGAAAAAGTCAAAAATGCACATTTTCACCTTGTGATGCGCCTAACTCAAAAGTATTTCATATTGATTGATGCAACCTTGCATGAATCTTTATCATGATATGAACTTGTGCACTTCCTATTTTTCATCTGGCTCCACCCCCTATTTTCAGAGTTATGGCCCCTGAAATAGTCAAAAATGCACATTTTCACCTTGCGACGTGCCTTACTCAAAAAGCATTTCATATAAATTGATTAAACCTTGCATGAGTCTTTATCATGATATAAACTTGTGCACCTCTTATTTTTTGGCTAGCTCCACCTCCTATTTTTAAAGTTATGGGACCTGAAATAGTCAAAAATGCACATTTTCCCCTAATAATGTGCCTAGCTCAAAAAGTATTTGATGTAAATTGACATGAAACCTTGCTTGAGTCTTTATCATGATGTGACCTTGCACACTTGGCATTCTTCTTGGGAATCTTAGCGCTTATTACAGAGTTATGGCCCTTGAAATAGCCAAAATAGTGGATTTTTTGTTTGTGATGCTCATAGCTCAAAAAGTATATGGCCTAGAATAATGAATCCTTTTCATAAAATGTTTGTTGAGGCTATATCCCTTTAAGACTGCAAACATTTGAATTATTGCCCCTTATTTGTGACAAATGTACCAGTGGGGGCACCCTGTGTCCTACAGACACATTCTAGTTTCTTCTGTTTTACATAATTTTATCCTGTATCTAGTTATTTCATGTAACTTATGTCAATTTTACTGTGTGATATCTATCCAGTTTGTTATATTTTCAGACTGACAGAACTTGACATATCCGGAGGCGTCCAGCAACTACACCTGGACTGTAAAGATGTGCCAAGTATTACACAGATGTGTCCTTCTACTTTCATTTTTGACACAAGGTATACCATTATGAGTTTCTTTTGTGAAAATATGTTTTAAAGTAACAAGAAAGCACTTAGTTAAGGTAAAGGCTTATGAACTGAAATGTTCAGCTTTTAACAGAATAACAGGAAGATGGTAGTGACCAACCATCGGCGCCAACCATCATTTCTTAATCCTGAAGATATCAAATCATAGCCTTTGTCCAAATACAAGTATTTCATACTTTTTTTGTCACTCTAAATAGGTCAGCCCCCTAATAGCCTCTTCATGGCAAAATTAGGTTGATATTTACATGCTGTTTGTTTTTTTTTTCTGGGAAATTTTGAAAATGTCTGGCGTGAGCAGGATAAACATTGAAGAATTGTTTGTTAGGCAGAGATTCAAAAAGCTTGACAGTGTCTTATTGAAAGTTCTACTCAATAGAGTACATAATACGGTATATAATCAAATGACAAAAGCCGTACAAGCTGTTGTCAGATCTTTAAGCATAGAAATTGAACATCAAAGTCAGTTTTCTTGCTTAGTATTTGATATAATGATTGAATTTCTTTGGCAGTTGTGAACTTGGTACTCTAGGCCAGGCAAAAATCAATTTGATGCAATAAAACTAGTAACTGACAGAGTAACTGAAATTTGAGATGTTGTAATGGTCAATTTAGTCAAGTTTCTCAAAAAGCAGTGAACAAGCAAGAAGTCTATTCCACCCATGGGCCACCGCGTGACATTTTACATTACTATGACAGTGAATTTTGTAACCAACTAATGAATGCGCTGCCTATCTGTTGATTTCTTCCCAATTTCCATTTAATGAATAACAAAAAGACAATGCAATATCTTCACATATCACAATGACGAATTGATTACGTAGTGATCTGTTATTTCTGTATAAAGATTTTTTTATGTAATTCGGATGCACTGTGTGTACAGTTACAGATACTAAGTATATTGCAGTTCCATTAATTATTGGGTTTGTTAGTGACAGTCCATGGACATTATGTGGAGTCAGTATGATATTTATCACACTGACCCCACAGATTTCCATAGATACTGACCCAGTCATTTTCCTCAAATTTACTATGTTTGGATTGCTCAAACCCTGGATTGTTTAAGAGTTTTGCTTAAGCGAACAGTGTTCTACTGTACCTGCAGAGAATAGGTTTTGTTTTCCCTCCCATAAAATTTTAGCAATTTCATTGGTTAAAAGGTGGTCATGTGATGACCCTCTATATTTCTGTGGAGGGTCAGTAGATTTTTATATCGACCAAGGCTAAAAATAAGCGGTTGATAAAACAAATCAATTGTAGGGTTTGTTAGCGACACTCTACGGAAATATGTGGGGTCAGTATGGTAAATATAGGGACTTGTCTAATGCCTCACCCACATATTTCCGTAGTGGATCACTAACAAAACTCAGTATTCATGATATCTATAAAGGAATCCATGAATGCTGCTTACACCAGCTGACCACTTAACCACTTTATTTTAAAAAATACCGCTGAAAAAAGGGGGGAAAAGAAATTATAATCTGTGATTTACTGTTTCAGCTGTTAATTACATTACTGTATTTAATATACATAGCAATTATATACAATAGAGATAACATAACTGGCTGCGTTAATTCTAGAAGGATTCAATGAATCCTCCCTGTTCTGGAAATGTCATAATGTCAATGAAATGTCACGTATGGTTTGATGTTCCCATTGTTTCCCCGGAATATTGGACCCCAGGTGAAACAGCGAATATAAGGATTGCTACACGTCTTTCCTATTAAACCATCAATTAATCTGATTAAATGGAGTTTTTAATACAAACCTTTGTGAATAACAAGAGAAGTGAACAAAGAATCAATGTTTTGTCTTTGACGAAACGTTATGAGAAATGTCCACATAGCATGTGTTATTGAAATTTTAACATTGTATTGTAGATTCTTGCTGTCTTTTTGACAAATCATAGGAGATTTATGACTACAAATCTACATGCTTACATATTTATTTAAAGTGAATGGGAGCACTTTGATCGATTGATTTATACGGGAGAACAATCATGTTGTCACGATATTACATAAGCCATAAATCTTTCATTGCCAGAGATAAAACGATAATTTGAAGATACGAGGTCTCACAAAAGTTATAACGAGATGGCATACCTGGTATACTGGCAATTGCAAAAAAATACTCAATATGTATTAATTATTATAACCAAGCCAGGTAGTATGCTTCAGGGAAATGATTTGCTAAAAAGCGAAACGGTGTATATATCGTCTATTCCCCACCACTGATTGATGTGAGGAAGTTGATATTTACTTGATAAGAACATTTTAATACCGGTGAGAAGTTGTGGAAGACTAGTTAAATGAATTGCTCGTAAATCGAACTGTAACATTATCGAAAAGTGGTGCTTTGAAAAAACTACAAATTTTTAGAATTGTTCACAGGGCATTTTACCTATTCTGCATCTATGGTTTCATATCTGTATAATACATAAAAAAAAAAAAAAAAAAAAAAATTGATCGATCTCTGATCTTTTTAGCTCACCAGAGCACAAAGTGCTCAGGGTGAGCTATTGTGATCGCTCACCGTCCGGCGTCCGTCTGTCCGTCCGTCGTCCGTCCGTCCGTCCACACTTTCCTTTAAACAACATCTCCTCCTAAACCAACAGGCCAATTTTGATGAAACTTCACAGGGATGTTCCTTGGATGGTCTTCTCTAAAGATTGTTCAAAGAATTGAATTCCATGCAGAACTCTGGTTGCCATGGCAACCGAAAGGAAAAACTTTAAAAATCTTCTTCTCAAAAACCAGAAGCCCTAGAGCTTAGATATTTGGTGTGAAGCATTGCCTAGTGGACCTCTCCCAAGTTTGTTCAAATCATGACCCCGGGGTCAATTTTTGACCCCGCCCCAGGGGTCACTTGATTTTACATAGAAAAATCTTAAAAAATCTTCTTCTCGAAAACCAGAAGCCCTAGACCTTAGATATTTGACATGTAGCATTGCCTAATGGACCTCTACTAAAATTGTTCAAATCATGACCCCGGGGTCAAAATTGACCCCGCCCCAGGGGTCACTTGATTTTACATAGGAAAGTCTTCAAAAAATTTCTAAAAATAAAGCAGAAGGCCTAGATCTTAGATATTTCACATGTAGCATTGCCTAGTGGACCTCTACAAAATTTGTTCAAATCAGACCCCCGGGGTCAAAATTGACCCCGCCCCAGGGGTCACTTGATTTTACATAGGAAAACCTTAAAAAATCTTCTTCTCAAAAAACAGAAGCCCTAGGTCTTAGATATTTGACATGTAGCATTGCCTAGTAGACCTCTACTATCGTTGTTCAAATCATGACCCCAGGGTCAAAATTGACCCCGCCCCAGGGGTCACTTGATTTTACATAGAAAAATCTTCAATATTTTCTAAAAATAAACCAGAAGGCCTAGAGCTTAGATATTCGACATGTAGCATTGCCTAGTGGACCTCTACAAAATTTGTTCAAATCTTGACCCCCCAGGGTCAAATTGACCCAGCCCCAGGGGTTACTTTATTGTACATAGGGAAATCTTCATAAATTTGCTTAAAATAAACCAGAAGGCCTAGATCTTAGATATTCGATATGTAACATTGCCTAGTCGACTTCTACAAACTTTGTTCAAATCATGACCCCTGGCTAAAATTGGCCCCGCCCCAGGGGTTACTTGATTGTACATCGGAAAATTTTCCAAAAAATTTCTAAAAATCATCAGTTTGACATTTGAAACATATTACTCTGGTGAGCGATCCAGGGTCATCATGACCCTCTTGTTTAAATCTGCTACTGTTTTTGTTTTGATGATCAAAAGTGTAAAGGTTTGTGATAAGAAGAGTTATAAAAGTGTATATAATACTTTGTCAAGATTAATAGTTTTTTGTCGAGCCCCCTTGCAGAAGCAAAGACATAGTTTCCAAATGGTTGTTTGGTGTATGTGCGTTAGTGCGTTTGTGTGTGCGTCTGTCCAGATTTGTTCGTCTGGACCATATTAAACTTTGACATGCATGGATCAATCTTGTTAATATTTGGCATTAATGTTAACCTTAATGAGACGGAGTGTCATGTGCAAACCCCAGGTTCCGGTCTCAAAGGTCAAGGTCATACTTGGAGGTCAAAGGTCATGTCAGATCTTGTCTGGGCCATAACTTTGACATGCATAGAGGAATCTTGTTTATATTTGGCATGAATCTTTTCTTTTTTTTTTTTTAGCTCACCTGAGCACAATGTGCTCAGGGTGAGGTATTGTGATCGCTCACCGTCCGGCGTCCGTCCGTCCGTCCGTCCGTCTGTCCGTCCGTCCGTCCGTCCGTCTGTCCGTCCGTCCGTCCGTCCGTCCGTCCACACTTTCCTTTAAACAACATCTCCTCCTAAACCAACAGGCCAATTTTGATGAAACTTCACAGGGATGTTCCTTGGATGGCCCCCTTTCAAAATTGTTCAAAGAATTGAATTCTATGCAGAACACTGGTTGCCATGGCAACCGAAAGGAAAAACTTTAAAAATCTTCTTCTCAAAAACCAGAAGCCCTAGAGCTTAGATATTTGGTGTGAAGCATTGCCTAGTGGACCTCTACCAAGTTTGTTCAAATCATGACCCCGGGGTCAAAATTGACCCCGCCCCAGGGGTCACTTGATTTTACATTAGAAAATCTTAAAAAATCTTCTTCTCAAAAACCAGAAGCCTTAGAGCTTAGATATTTGACATGTAGCATTACCTATTGGACCTCTACTAAAATTGTTCAAATCATGACCCCAGGGTCAAAATTGACCCCGCCCCAGGGGGCACTTGATTTTACATAGGAAAATCTTCAAAAAATTTCTAAAAATAAACCAGTAGGCCTAGAGCTTAGATATTTCACATGTAGCATTGCCTAGTGGACCTCTACAAAATTTGTTCAAGTCATGGCCCTCGGGGTCAAAATTGACCCCGCCCCAGGGGTCACTTGATTTTACATAGGAAAATATTTAAAAAATCTTCTTCTCAAAAACCAGAAGCTCTAGATCTTAGATATTTGACATGTAGCATTGCCTAGTGGACCTCTACTAAAGTTGTTCAAATTATGACCCGGGGGTCAAAATTGACCCCGCCCTAGGGGTCACTTGACTTTACATAGGAAAATCTTCAGAAGTTTTCTAAAAATAAACCAGAAGGCCTAGAGCTTAGATATTTCACATGTAGCATTACCTAGTGGACCTCTACAAAATTTTTTCATATCATGACCCCCTGGGTCAAAATTGACCCCGCCCCAGGGGTCACTTGATTTTACATAGGAAAATCTTCAAAATTTTTCTAAAAATAAACTAGAAGGCCTAGAGACTAGATATTTGACATGTAGCATTGCCTAGTGGACCTCTACAAAATTTGTTCAGACCTTGTCCTCCGGGGTCAAAATTGACTCCGCCCTAGGGGTCACTTGATTTTACATAGGAAAATCTTAAAAAAAAATTCTAAAAATAAACCAGACGGCCTAGATCTTAGATATTTGACATGTAGCATTGCCTATTAGACTTTTACAAAGTTTATTCAAATCATGACCCCTGGGGTCAAATTGACCCTGCCCCATGGGGTTACTTGATTGTACATAGAAAAATCTTCAAAATTTTCTAAAAATAAACCAGAAGAGCTTAGATATTTGACATGTAGCATTGCCTAGTGGACCTCAACAAAAAGTTTTCAAATCTTGTTTTTAAAGTTACTTAAAGAAAATTTCAACTATATTTTCTCATAATTCTTTTGATTGATTTCTATTATGATCTTTTGACATTGAAGACTTGTCCTTAAGTGCAATGATAACAGGTGAGCGATATAGGGCCATCATGGCCCTCTTGTTTTATTATGCCATTAACAACTATTTGTTCTAAAGATATGCCGAATTTCAAAACTTTAGTTTTTAGTAATTTTTAAGATATCAGTAACATCAGTATAGTTCAAAGTGATTTTTCAGTATACACACAATTATTTATTGCCGGATTAGGTGTGGATGATTGATAGATATTTTTCAGGCACTACTTCACCATAAATCCTGCAAACTATGACATACATCAAGCTGTTTCTATGGATATTCTCATTTCAACAGGAAGCTTCATCTAGCCAATCGATTCAGTCACAGATAATTAAAGAAATATGAAACTGTCATTTTTTCCTTACCTTTCAGAATTCAGTCGGTGTAATCATTCATATCTGAGCACTTGGCTGTGTTTTCCAAGGACATTTTAAAATTGTATAAAATTTCATAACATTTTCTGCCGACTTAATTGATCAGAATATTTCAGTGAAAAGAAATATATTTATTACAGTCAGTTTGGTTGATATAATCTTAGTTTAGCTTTTAATTTGCCAGTCTTTGCATCCATATGCACTTGTTCTAAAAAAAAAAACCTGGTCAGATTTCAATGGAGTGATTGGTGTTAATCCTAGTTATATGTATCATCGGCACAGCCTACTTTGGTTATTTTTTGCAGAGTTCTTGTCCAACCCCAGTATATCCATCTACCAGTAGCTTTATTATTAATATACAGTATAAATTCTGTTAGTGACACTTGAGAGGACCTGATACCGCCATATAAAGACAATTACTTTCTTCCACTGTAGAATTTGATTTGTACAAGAAATGTATTTCAGTCTTCATGGTGGTGTTCACTGTAGAAAGGGAGCACCATAGCAATTCACCAGTGGCAGACTTCTGTCTAAGTAAGGCTGCACTGAGTGCAAGAAAATAAAAATATAAGTTGTTCTAGATCTGTGTGATCATTCTGCAGTTGATTTTTACTAGCTGTTACCATCAGATACAGAGTAAAATAATGGTTCAGTGCAGTACGGAAAATGGCTGGTGATAATTAATTATTTACATTACCTCTGGGCAAAGCACACAAAACAAAGGCAAAAACTGTGAGAATTCACTACTTTGCCCTTCCCCAATATTTACATTTATCAATGACTGATATCTTGTTTGACTGTTTCAGTGAGGTGAAATATAAATTAATGTCCTTTTATGTAAATTTTTCGAAGTCATCATGGGTACATATCTAGATCTTTAACTCTGACCTAAGGGAACAAGGTGTTTATAGAAACATATGATTTTCATCAAATAGCAAAGTAAACAATGAATATTTCATTTTGTAGATGACAAGTGCAAAATATTTATAAGGTTCGAAATTCTGAGTATTTATTCATATTATGTTCCTTTACATCATTTACATATATCATGTATTGAGTGAAACAATAGTTTACAAATTTTAAAATCTTGTTTAATGATTCAAAATGATCCTATCTGAGTACCAAAAATATTACAAATACAAAGTTGCTTTTGTATTTAGTATTCTATTTTGTAATTTGTTTACCTTCTGTAGCATATTTTAGATGAAATTTTCTTTGGCAAAAGCTGCATTGTAAATGAGTAAATTACATAACATAATGAAAACTGGCTTTACTGACAAACAGTATCTGTCAATAATTCATTATAATGATTAACCCCTGCTAAATTTCTATAATGAACGTGTCCGTCTTTCAGTTAAGGCAGCACCATAACCTTTAAAAGGGGTGCGCACCGAAAAGATACTGACTGAATGGCAAACATAGCAGATCATGATCAGACTGCACAGTGTGCAGGCTGATCATGATCTACGCTGGTTGCAATGGCAGAATCAATCGTGTCTAGCATGGTAAGGTCATACCAGGGAAAGTGATCTTACCATTTTATATAATTCTTACAAAAAAATGGTAAAATCATAAAAATGGTTTTATTATAATCATGCAAACACTATTAAGGAAAAAATTTCATCTATACACTATTTGATATGTAACATTACCAATTGTGCAAATCATTTAAATGCATGTTTTAACTTTGATATAAATGTGTCAGCAGAAATGATGATGTGAATTAATTCTCCCCTATCCTACAATTGAATATTCTGACAGCCTGTAATTTATACATGTACTATCATTACATTACACAGGATTACATTACTACTGTAATATCTAATGAATATTTAACACGTTTCATATTATTTAATTCCCGGTCAGGAACCCACTCCCACACTTAAATGAATTAGTTTTCAGTTGATGTCACTTACTGAAATTAATACTCATAAAACAGAGGTAATAAATTAATTAATTATAGATGATTATGCTGCATTGTCATTGTTATGAACACTTTGAACTCCAGTCTCTTATGGTTAGTCACTTGTAATTGCTGGCCAATATTAATTCAAGTTTAAAGTCTAAAACTTACGATTCAAAACATAAAACAAATTATTCTGCTTACAATGATTTCCTTAAAGTTCCATAATTCTTTTAGTTTTATGTAAAGTCAGATACAGCACATGTCCAAATATAGAACATGCAGTATTACATAATTAGAGAACTTATGAAACATGAACTTATATAGTGAGAGCCAAAAAGGGAGGTAATAGCTCAGTAATACCTCCTTCAATGCTAATCAAATGTTCAAGCTTATGTCAAATAGCTTAAATGATAATTACTGAAAATAGGAAATAAAATTGATATATCTCATGTTTTTAACAAAAAAAAGTTACAGCCCTGTTGGAAGCAAAGCCATGAAGAGCCTTTAATAATTAATTCATATTGCTGAGAATTTGTTGATTTTGGAAATCACATTCATGCACATTTTCCTTTACCACTAATGCTGTTAAAGAATGATTTTAAAATGTTTTAGGGTCCAGGGCTTATATGCTCAGTCTTCAGCAAGGCTTGTGTCCTGCATATTGAACTTTTCAATTACATATGTTGAGTTAAAATGTCATCCATCTTTTATCATATGAGAAAGTTGTAAACAATCCTTAATCAGAAGATATTTGTACAACTTCTACATCAAAGATTCAGTTTTATGCAAGTTTGCCTAATAATATTCTCACAAGAAAGTGTGTTTTTATTTCAGTTTTATGCAACAATGGGCCTATATTTTCACAACAACCTACACTCATAAAACGAGAGGATACCCCAATAAGTAAGTATGATCTTCCTCTTTACACCCACTACAATGTAATTCAAGCAAGTAACCCTCATCCATAATTGTTACAATTTGAATTTGTTAGTTTTTTTTTATGCCATGTCGATGACTCTGTCATCAATGAGGGGATTCTGATATTACATGGCACAAAATTGTATTCCATAATAAGATGACATGTCACATGCAACATCCAGACCCTTTGCCCAAATGTCAAGGTCAAACTCAGAGGTCGAAGGTCAACAGTTTTATTTTTTCCTGTCTGGCCAATAACTTTGTCATCCATCAAAGGTTTATAATATTACTTGACCTATTGTTCTTCATAATGAAATGATGTGTCATAAGCAACACCCTTATTCCTAATTAAGAGGTCAATGTCACACATGGAGGTCAAATTTCAGTAGTATTTTTTTCCTGTGTGGTCTACAACTCTGCCATCCATCAAGGGATTTTAATATTTTCTGGCACAAATCTTTCCCAGAATGAGACATGTCATGCACAACACCCAGACCTCTTGCTCAAAGATCAAGATCACACTTGAAGATCAAAGGTCAATAGGTTATTTCCTTGTTTGGTCCATATCATATAGGTTATAAAAAAGATATACATAACTCCCCTCCCCACCCCCCAACCCCGAACATTTTGGGAGGGAACTTCCATTGTCAGTTCAACTGTTAATTCCTAAAAGTATTTGACCCAGACTCATCAAACGTGCAGAATAGTTATTAGCATGAGAAGTTGTGCACCTGATGTTTTAATTGGGATCTCACACAGCCAGACCAGAATTTTGGCCCTTAATCAAAAGTATGCTGAAAAGGGCCGAAGTTTGTGTCGCATGTATGTCAAAAATTATTTGACTTAGGGTTATGAAACATTACAGGAATCATTAAGCATGAGTCTGGTTGGAGATATCACTCAGCCAGACCAGAGTAATGGCCCTAAAAAGGCATAACAGTTTGTTTTTTTTTTGCAGATTTCTTGAAAAGTATTTGGCCTAGGCATGTGAAGTTTTGCACCTGGGATTTTGTTCTAAATTTCTGTCAGCCAGACCAGAGTTATGGCCATTTTATAAATATGCATTAAGGGCATACAAGCTGTGTCACATGTATCTCAAAAAGTATTTTACCTAGAGTCATTTAAACATTAGGGGATTGTTGTATAGTATGTGAAGTTGTGCAGATGGTATTCTGTTTGAGATTTCGGAGTTACTGTCCTTTACTTGATGAAAACTACACTAGTCTTGAAGTACTTAAAAGATTGTTTTGCATATATCTTAAAAAGATATTTCACCTGGAATCATGAAACCATGTAGAAATAATCTATCATGTGAATTTGTGCATCTGAGTTTGTTTTTTTATTTCACTTCGAATGACCAGAGTTATGGCCCTTGACTTAGTAAAAAAATAGAAGTTAGTGTCCAATCTCAAAATGTACTTGAGCTAAAGTCATGAAGGATTAGAGGATTGTTATATAGCATGTGGAGTTGTACAGCTTGTGTTGATTTGCAGATTTTACTCGGCTGGGCCACCCTTAAAAATATGTTTGTTTGCCGCTTCCGACCCAGTACTTCAAGGACTGGGTCGGTAGGTCGGTAACTTTTTTTTTTTTTGTCAAAATAAGTGAAAGAATCGTCATTATCAGCCTGTTGCTGTTTAAACATTAACATCTTTTTTTTTTTGGAAGCTGAACACATAAATGAAATACATGTATTTAGAACTCGAATGAAAAATATAAACTCAACCATTTCAGAAACGACCGCTGGCCTATAAAAACGGAACAAATTCAAGCTCTGAAGCATGCATTTTCATTTGGTTGTAGACCTAAAACATTTTGTTTACAATTCCATGAAAGTTTCAACATAGCTGCTGACACGAAAATATAACACATACACTTATTTTCTGTAAACACGCGGTCATCATGGAAGGCACATGCAGTTTTTTTTCCAAAATAATTGAAGAAACATCTGCTTCCTGTTTCATTTGGAAATCCACTATGGCGTATTATATGGTCCGATATTACAAAATTATAACGCAAACACTAAATGTTCTGTAAACTCGCGAATACCAGAGAAGCATCATGCAAGGCACGTGCAGTTTTTCCGCCAAAATAATTGAAGAAACGTCTGTTCCCGTTCCATTTGGAAATCTATTATGGTGTATAAAATGGGCCGATATTTACGTGTTTTCATTCGTTAAGACTGGCTCTTGCGCCCACGTTCAACCAAATATTCGGAAAGTCTGCCTACGAAAATGTATAGACGATATATATCGATATTGCAATACGGTTTTGGAAAAATCCTATTGAGCCAAGGGCACTTTTTATTTTTAAAACATACATGTATCATCAGCATGTCCAGACGCCGACAAGGCTTGTCACTTCTCTAGACATGATTTATCAAAAATTAGTCACGAGTTTTTAGAATAATGATATCACGCAGTACATGTTTAAGTAAACATGTTGTAAAACACTTTTATTAAATGGCTAAAATGTGAAAATAACGCATTGTGATCATTTTGGCAACATACTACTTAAAAATAACAGAAATTAATAAAACAAATACGTTTCTGAAACGATAACAAGTATTTCGCAAGCCTCATAATTTTTTTTACAACATCGTAAAACAACTGACTTTGTCAATATTAATTTAAAGTAAAAAAAAAGTTGCAGGGCTACCTATCATTTGCTTTAATCTGGCGACAAACTTACAGAAGAGTTCACCTTGCAAATCAGTTTGTTTTTTATCATAGAAATATAATATTTTCTTCGTGTAAATATTGAAATAAAAATTATTTTCGCGATCTTTAGAATTAACTTTGCACTGATATATATCCTTATTGATCCTTACTGATTTTGGCAATCTAACCAAACTATTCGGCAGAAAAAAACACGTGCATAACAGCTTAAATACATGTTGGGCTAGCAATTTCGTGCCACAACTTTGCAAAGAAAACAAATGAAAGTGCAATCAGTAAGTAACTGTTTAATAGAGGACTGTCGGGCATCATTATGGTACATGTACAAGGTTTCCTAGCGACTTTTATATATATTCTTATAAAAACGTTTCTGAATCGGCTAGTACCTTCGCAAATATATAGAAGAAATTGTGTCTGTGGATGACGATGACACTGATACAAAGGCACTACGTCGCCTCCGGATAATGAAATGGATACATGTGATTTATAAACATGCGAATCACAAGGATTCTGAACAACTGTTTTTACTACATTGTCTTTGTATGGGCAAAGAAAAATTTGAATAGTTATAGGGAAAAGTGATATTTGTTCTCAAATCAAGCACGTTTTCGTTTTAGCTTCGTTTTCATTTCTGGAACTCTCGTTAGCTGCAATGCATTCTACGAAATTATTGTCCGTAAATATCTGTATAAGTTTGTGTACCAGTGGCACACTGGCATAGTGGTAAGCTCTCCAGCTTTTACGCACGTCACCATGGGTTCGAATTCTGCTCAGACCATCAATTTTTATTCTATGTTATGTAATTGTATCCATATTACCTGTATTCTTTTCGTGTACAGGTGACAGTTTCTTGAAATGTCTGTTTAATGTACAAAACACTTGTCTGACTCGTGACGATTTTAGTCAGCATTTCGCAGAACAGAACTATTATGCATGAAGAAGAATGTTGAATAATAGAGTAGTTTTTCATGAAATTGAACGGAAATCATGATAAACTGCATGTGCCTTGCATGATTTTAATGACATCTACTCAAGCGCGAGATACAGTGAATAAACGGTGGCACGATTCCGTTACGTCAGGACATCATGATTGACATAATTCTTTTGGCGATCAACGACGCCCTCAATGAAATTTAAAGCATGATCAAGACTGCAAATTCAACGAGAAGATATGTGGTAAAAAGAGTATTTAATGTACAGAAATAAAAAAGATAAAAAAAATGATCATAAATTTTTGGTCAAAAAATCTTTTGGACCGGCGCAATTCTAGTGGGTCGGTCGGAAGCGGCAAACAAATGTAATTTTAATTTAGGCCCTAGGCATGAGCTATGGTCCATTACTTAGTGAAAAATACACATAACGAGCTTAAAAGTTTGTGTTGCATATAATAATTCATGCTTCCCAACCCTCCCGATTCAATCGGGATTATCCCGATTAGAAAGCCAAAACCCAATCACCCTGATGAGCATCAAAACTAATGTCTGTTTTGGACCCCAGCCTCACTTCTCCCTTTTCTTAGAAAACTTCTCTCTATTTTCAATAAAGGGAGAAGTCACTTCTCCCAATTTTCTGGGCTAGCTTGAACCCTGATATCCCATTTTGATTTTATTATTTCAATAAATATAGTAAAGATAAAACTGCTGTATTTGGTTATAAATCTATTTATCTAGTAAACTAAGGTCAAAAACCATCAAAGTAAGGTAAAAAACCATCTATTTTATAATATGTGCTGCAAAAAATAGTGCTGCGAAAAACCTCCATCTTAAGACTCCAAATATCCCTCTTAAATCTTAAAAACTCCTCTTGAGGGTCAAAAAAGGTTGGGAAGCATGCATATATCTTAAAAAATATTTCATCATGATATCAAGTACAGTGACAAGGATGGGGGTACCTATGTCCTGTGGACATACCGTATTACATCTACTTTTCATTGTACTTTAACAGGACACTTGTTTTTCGCCCAGCTCTGAAAGAGCGGAGCGTATAATGTGTACACCTGTGGCAGGGGGGTGGACTGTCGGCGTCCAAAGCATGTCCACTCTCTAAGTCAAACAGTTTTCATCCCATCTTCACCATTTAAGTTGCAGACAATGTTTGTTGGCATTATATCTCAACCAGGTTCAATATGGCATAAGAAAATAAATTGTTTATTTCATTACCCGAAATCAAAACCAAAAGAAAACGTGCAACATTCTCAATTTAATTCAATATATTTAATCTTTGACTAAATATGATATAATCAATATAAAGTATTCAAAAGCGTGAGTAGCTTTTCCTTAAATATTGGGATATTTTGGCCACTCAAGGTTTAAACGGGTAACCAGTCAAACCAGCCAATTCAGCCGGGTAACCAGCCCAAATTGTAGGGAACGAATCAGCCGACCAAAAGAAGACCAGGCGTGCTCCAAGTCTATATTCTAACCCATGACCAGCAAAACTTACTTATTTACAGAAAAACAACTTTTAACATGACACAACTTTCATCAATGCTACGGTTCACTACGACGGACGAAATGACAGACGAGTGATATCTTCCATTATCCTACGGGCAACCATAGCAATAATGAAAAATACCAAACGTGTCACCAAACCGGACACAGCACTGTAGTGACCAGCATCAGCAAGTATGACTCCTTCATTATTCTACGGGTAACCATAGCCATAACGGAAATCTAGCTGGATAACCAGCTAGAATCACCAAGCAAAGCAAGGCAAGGCAAGGCAAGGCAATGTATCCTTGAGCAAGGCTATATAGAGCTAGGCAAGGCTATAACGCAACGCTATAAAGATATTACCAGAGTACTAGGGCAATACCTTTTGTACACCACTACTCGATGCCACGCAAGTTGTCTATAAAAATGACCCTCCAAAAGAGAATTGAAATGCTCTGGCTCTAGTCCCCCGATTCACGTTGGTAACTCGCGCGAGCCGAAAACCAGAACCAGAGTTATATACATTTTGAATAAAGTACGTACTTGACAGTAAATAAAAATGTTAAAGTATGCAACGCCCAGTCAACTTCTGATCGGCAGAATTCTTCCCCGCCACAATAAATTTTATTGAAAATTCTGGAGAGAAACGATTTTAAATACTTGCTTATATACTTCAATACTTCAAGTAAATTTTAGCAAGAACAGACAGCTCTTTAATAATTTTGCAAATCTTGTAATTATTTATTCAGATATGTTTCTCAGAATGGCGTCTTTAATGAAGTCTAAATAAAATTCAAGGCCAACTAGATTTAAATGAATTCCGTCGGGACGATAAAAGGCTGTTTCTGCGTCAATATCTGTTGAAATTATGTCTGCCCTTCCCGACTCTAATACAATTTTACGACCGATTCTGTTCAGTTGTTTGCGTTTAGTTTCGATAGGAATGTATCCCCCTCTTGACCCCGGCCAGACCTGTCTTGGCAGAATATCTAACCATATAATCATTGTCTGCGGAAAGGCGTCTCTAAGGTAAACTATCTCTTGCCGTATGAGATTTCCAATATCTGGGGTTTTGAATTGGAGTAAATCGTTACCACCTAGATTGATGATGACCCTTACAAAAGCAAGCCTCTGTGGTGTACATGCTGCGTATTTGCTGTGTATATGCCGCGAACACAGTAGTACGCCAGAGGAGTACATTTTACATACACCGCATGCCGCGTACATGCCGCGTACTATTTCGACGAGTACACAGCATGTACGCAGGAGGTCACTAGTACACTTCAAGTACACAGCACAGACTCTAAAAATTTAAGGAGTACACTGCATGTACGCAGGAGGGACTTGTACAAGAAAATAGTACACTGCATGTACACTGCAGATACTTCGAAATTTATAACACTTATATTTAGTTGCATTAAAGTTGTTTCCCCTTGATGCAGTTACGCCATTTTCTTCAGATGTTTACCAAATTACATGCTACAAAAACTGATTTATTTCATTGAAAAGTGGATGAAGAAAAGCATACTAATTTATTTGATAACATCAATCTACATTATTTGGTAAGGGTAAATACTTATTGATGCATGTCACTTATCTTTTTTCTGTTTTTTTCTGTCCAAATGATCAGCATTTGCATAAGAAAGTTGGTGGGGTAAGGAATTTACATGATCACAGAAGTTTCGCCACAAGAGTACACAGCATGTACGCCGCAGGACTCGGGGCCAGGAGTACACAGAATGTACGCCGCAGGAGTACACAGCATGTACACCGCAGGGGTAGTACACCGCAGGTTCATTTGCATGTGAAAAGTGTATGTGCCGCGTACATGCTGCGTACTATTTCCCGCATACTAAATTCCTCCAGCGTACATCCTGTGTACTATGTAGTCCACAGCATGTACGCAGCAAGTAGTACGCGGCAGAGCTCATTTGCATGTCAAAAGTGTACTACAAACGTACTATCGGTGTATGTGCGGTGTATATCCTGTGTACTATTTAAAGCCCTTGATTTCAGTACACATCATGTACGCATCATATACGCTGTATGTACACAGCAAGAGTACGCAGCAGGCCTTTTTCTTCTGTAAGGGGATTATTCTGGGCGGTGAAGACAGAAGAACCTGTGTCTCTATGTGCTGTCTAAATCCGCTCCAACCCATACCTTTCTTACCCCACCATGCAACTGACACTCCCTCTATGTTTAAGTTAGGTTTTCCAGTGGCTGTAGCATGTGTCCCTGCCCAATACGGGATTGAATCACCAACAATCCAAACATCTAAATGTAAAAATAACGGTACTGAACTATATGTTTATGAATACCGAATCGTTCATATACCCTTAATTAAGAAGTTAACGTATATATGTCTTATAGCAATCTGATGACCAACGGCCCAGTTTCATTATTGTTTCTGACGGATAACCCTGAGCCGCCAGGTCAGTCGCCCTGCCAATTCTGAAACTGTGTGACCTGAAATGTCCAGAATTGTAACGCGTTTTACCGATAGCCATTGATAACACGCTAGAAAACTGAGACCTAGTCACAACAGTGCCATTTTCGTGGCAAAAAAGGAGAGTTTGATGTTCAGGCCGTATTTTCAAAAACTCCATTAGTTTACAAACTGGACAAATGCCATTGTTTTGCCTGGGTAATTTAATAAAGGCTGGCTTTCCTTTTTGGTTTGTTTTATAATGACGAAGACGGATTACAACATACTGATTATTTTGATAAAAACAAATATCGTCAATGTGTATGGCGTGATTTAATTGAAACGAGCGTGTTGCTGTCAATTCACTGACCCGAAAAAGACCAAAATAAGCTAATGTAAATAAAGCTGAGAAAAGTACTGTTTCATATCTATCATAACAAACAGTTGGTAGTTTGTTGCAAATTTCTACCAGAATATTCATAGTTAGCGGCGCCCGTTTATCGTAAGTTGACCTACTTCTGTGACAACCTTCTAAAATCTTTCTTAATAGAAAGTTGTCATTTAGACTATAATAACCATTAATTTTATGAAAATAATTTATTCCCGCCAAATATGATGTTATTGATCTTGGTGATAGTCCCTTTTCGAAACAAAAGGATATGAACAAAATAATATGTGCTAATGGAATCGGCCATGAAAAGGCGAGGTTATAATTATTCCTAAATTTCTCAAACACATTTAATGCCGTATTGTATGCTAGCGATGAATTTGGTGCTAAAGATGAATAAACGAGTTGTCTTGCTCTAGATTGAAGATGTTCCACAGAAAAGAGGGCACCAGACTGGGTTCGAGGTCCGCTTCTGGGGCGAGCTCCCTGAATCGTGTCAACTGTGAACGAGATAAACAGTCACAAATAGTATTTTCATGACCTGGGACATGGGCTGCTTTAATCCAAATATTCAGCTTTAGACAACGTAATGTAATCAACCTTATCAGACACATAACCCTATCGGCTTTGGATGATAATTTATTTAAAATATGAACGACTGCCATGTTGTCACAGTTGAATTTAATCTTTTTGTTGGCTAGCTGAGGACCCCAAACAAATAATGCAACCATTATTGGAAACAATTCGAGAACTGTAATGTCCAAAGTAATGCCTAGCCTGTGCCATTCAGCCGGCCATTTTGCAAGACACCAGTGACCTTGAAAGTAAATTCCAAACCCTAGATTTTCGCCGCCTGCACTATCGGTGAACAGTTGTACGTCAGCATTGGAAACCCAATATCTGTCGTGAAAAAGTGATAAACCATTAAAATCCTTTAGAAATGTCAGCCACATATCTAAGTCTAATCTAATTCCCCTTTTAAGACGAAGACGGTAGAAGGGTTTTGAGAGACCGCAGATTGAGTCTATTAAACGGCGAGAAAAAGGCCTACCCATCGGTATGGCACGACAGCAAAAATTCAGAGAGCCTATGAGTGATTGCATCTTTTTTAAGGTAGTTTTTTTGTGAGATAGCATCTCATTGATTTTCTGAATCACTTCTTGAATTTTTGTTAAAGGTATTCTTACAGTCATATGTTTAGCGTCGAGTTCTAAACCTAAGAATACCAAGATTTCTGTAGGACCCTCTGTTTTTTCTTCCGCTAAAGGGACGCCAAGTTCTGACATAATTTCGCAGAAAATTTTCAAAGCCTGAGTACAGGCCTGTGTATTTTTCCCAGCACCCAAGAAATCATCTAAAAAATGTATTAATCCGCCCGACTTCAATTTTCTTTTAACACAAGACTCTAAAAATCTAGAAAATCTCTCGAAAGTTATACAACTTATCGAAGCACCAAATGGCAAGGCTTTATCAAAGTAAAATTTTTCTTGAAAACAAAAACCTAGTAATTCAAAATCTGCCGGTTTTATTGGTCTTGAACCAGTCTAACGGCCTCGTCAAAACTTGTGTATTGAACCGAACATAATGCGGGGTCAATAAAATCATTCACCGATTCGCCTGGAGGATAGGATAAATGGTGAATCATCCTAAATTCACCCGGTGTTTTCTTTGGGACAAGGCCGATTGGTGACACAATTAAATTTGGTAACGGTTGTTCTGTAAAAGGACGGGCTACCCTGCCAGCAGAGATTTCCTTATTTATTTTGGATTTTATTAGATCAGGATTTAGAACAGTGGATCGTAAATTTTTAGAGTCTCTGGGTGCACGTGGCCCTGTGTATTGAATAGGAAACCCGTGTGTAAAACCATCAAGCAAGAAATCGGACTCCTGTTTGTCATAAAATTGCAAGTATTTTTTCAATGGTAAAATTTTAATTGGCGACTTCGCTAAATTGTATTTATCTAAGTTAGATTGATTTTCTTGGTGCTGTGATTCCCTTTTAATTTCTTCTTGGGGGCCTAAAGGTGCCCCGCCTATTGAATGGTCTCCCACGAAAAAAATTGCTAGATGTAGATTGGGACTGGGTTTGCGGTGGGGCAGGTATGCCTGGTCTTGTGCATTTAAGCTGTGGGTGCGGGCCTTGGCATTTTGAGCATGTATGACTAAATCTGCAATTAGGCCAAGTGCAGTTGCCGGTATTAAAATCATTGCACGGATACCTATATGAATTTGATGGGGTTCTCGGAACTGGCCTCAATTGCATACAACGCCACCATAAATCATTATTGATTTTTGACCAGGATGACGGTGAGACAGCTTGACGTAAGCGAAATTGCTCATCATATTCCCGCCAGCTCAAAGACCCTTGTCTCATCGCAGCTTCCCTAATATTGTACATGTAATGTAGCAATTCGTATACTTTATCAGCATGATTAGACAGGTAGACTGATGCATAAATTAGAAACGCGTTTGTCCATTTTTCTATATCATAGATTTTTTCTTTGCATTCTTTTTGAGACGTTTGAATCTGCAAGTCTGAATTTAACTTTAAAACTGAACCATTACAATATTCAGACAATTCTACCGCTCCTTTGAGCATTAGAGCCAAATTAACATACGAGCCGTTGCAAATTTGTTGTTTCAACGCAGTTGGTAAGTGAACTGCAATGTCGTCGTCGGCTAACCGTACCGACGGTAAGCTAACATTGTCAAAAATGTTATTGGAGCTTGCGTTGTTTAACAACGGGGTATTTTGTGTATTTACGAGACTGTTTGAAGTGTCACTAAATTGATTATGCTCTAATGCCCTTGCGTTTCTGTCTGACATAGAATTTCCTAACATAGGTTGGCCACACCCCAAACCATCATTCCTTAAACTATTTTCATCATGTCTGTTAGGTAGAACCTGTGCCTCTCTCATGAGATGTTCAAAATCTATAAAATTACACCTACCGGCATTATCTTGCAACATTCTGTCCTCTACTAAGCCTTCCAACTCGTCCGCCGTTCGTTTCTGGCCCCTGCCACCGTTTCTCTGGTCAACGGGTTCGTCTCTTGCATCCGCTTGGCGCCTCGCGTCGTCGGCAGGGTCTTGCCTGACCTCCCTGACTGGCCCTTGTCTAACATTTCTGGCGGGTTGTCGCCTTGCGTTGCCTGCGGGTTCCTCGTTTCCGGCGTGATGGCGTCTGACATTGCCGGCGGGTCCTTGTCTAACCTCCTCCGCTGGTTGTTGCCTAGCGTTTCTGGCCGGTTGGCGTCTAATGTTGCCGGCGTGTTCCTGCCTCACGGCGGGCTCCTGTCTAGCCCTTCTTCTAGCTCTGCCACGTGGCATCAGTGCTAATATGCAGTTGTCTAGTTATGTAAGTTCTAACAGACGTTACGATGAAAAAATCTAGCAGTTGTTACTTCGTAGGTAGTACAAGTTTAACTGAGAATATTGCACGTGTTTCTGTGTTATATATGTACGTATATTACGTTTGGTTCCCAAACAAATCTGGTTTATTTATATACAACGTTTATAATAGACCTAGAACCAAAACTGGTTTTGTTCTCACAAAGCTTACAGTAAACATACATGATCATACATGTATAGGTATAGATGCACAACGACAAACTGACCTAGGTATAGATACGCGATGACAAACTGACGATTTCGTGAAAAATAAAAGCAATTATTTAAAAGATAAAATAATTGATATTATTTCTTGTATCCCAACATACCCTAAATATTTGGCCCAACCTAAATGTTTTTATGGCCTTGGAGAATTTTTTTTTTCACCTTTTAAACATGCTTTAAACACGGTCAGTGATATTAGAAATCAACTTCAAGTTATTTCCAGAAAGTCTCTTGTTGTAAATGAAATTGAAAAAAAAAGTGCGACCTACATACCCTAATTTTTAGCTCGACTATTCATAGAATAGTGAGCTATTGCACTCGCCCATGCGTCGGCGTCGGCGTCGGCGTCTGCGTCCGCGTCCGCGTCCCGATTTTGGTTAAGGTTTTGTATGTAAGCTGGTATCTCAGTAACCACTTGTGGGAATGGATTGAAACTTCACACACTTATTCACTGTGACAAACTGACTTACATTGCACAGGTTCCATAACTCTATTTTGCTTTTTTACAAAATTATGCCCCTTTTTCGACTTAGAAATTTTTGGTTAAGGTTTTGTATGTAAGCTGGTAACTCAGTAACCACTTGTGGGAATGGATTGAAACTTCACACACTTATTCACTGTGATGAACTGATCTACATTGCACAGGTTCCATAACTCTATTTTGCTTTTTTACAAAATTATGCCCCTTTTTCGACTTAGAAATTTTTGGTTAAGGTTTTGTATGTAAGCTGGTATCTCAGTACTTACTAATGGGAATGGATTGAAACTTCACATACTTGTTCACTATCATGATC
This sequence comes from Mercenaria mercenaria, assembly GCF_021730395.1. Classification (NCBI taxonomy): domain Eukaryota; kingdom Metazoa; phylum Mollusca; class Bivalvia; order Venerida; family Veneridae; genus Mercenaria; species Mercenaria mercenaria. The sequence continues at coordinate 25,155 of NW_026459547.1, forward strand.
TGACATGCACTAAGCAAGTCCCATAACTCTACTCTCTTTTTTTTTCAAAATTATGCCCCTTTTTCGACTTAGCAGTTTTTGGTTAAATTTTTGTATGTAATCTGATATCTCAGTATCCACTAATTGGAATGGATTGAAACTTCACACACTTGTTCACTGTCATGATCTAACATGCACTGTGAAGGTCCCATAACTCTACTTGGCATTTTTACAAAATTATGCCCCTTTGACTTAGCAGTTTTTTGTTAAGTTTTTGTATGTAAGCTGGTATCTCAGTATCCACAAATTGGAAAGGATTGAAACTTCACACACTTGTTCACTGTCATGATATGACATGCAGTACAGAGGTTCAATTCCTCTACTTTGCATTTTACAAAATTATGCCCCTTTTTCAACTTTTGTATTCATTCAATTGACAAGGCTGTTGAATAGTCGAGCGTTGCTGTCCTCCGACAGCTCTTGTTTAGCTCACCTGTCACATAGTGACAAGGTGAGCTTTTGTGATCACCCTTCGTCCGTCGTCAGTCCGTCCGTGCGTCTCGTGCGTCCGTCCGTCAACAATTTCTTGTCTGCACCATAGTGGTTTCATTTATGATTTTATTTTAACCAAACTTGCACACAACTTGTATCTCCATAAGATCTCGGTTCCTTTCTTGAACTGGCCAGATCCCATTATAGGGTCCAGAGTTATGGCCCCTGAAAGGGCCAAAATTAGCTATTTTGACCTTGTCTGCACAATAGCAGCTTTATTTATGATTTGATTTTTACCAAACTGGCACACAACTTGTATCACCATAAGATCTTGGTTTCTTTTTTGAACTGGTCAGATTCCATTATGGGTTCTAGAGTTATGGCCCCTGAAAGGGCCAGAATTAGCTATTTTGACCTTGTCTGCACAATAGCAGCTTCATTTATGATTTTATTTTAATCAAACTTGCACAAAACTTGTATCACCATAACATCTTGGTTCCTTTCTTGAACTGGCCAGATTCCTTTATGGGTTCCAGAGTTATGGCCCCTGAAAGGGCCAGAATTAGCTATTTTGACCTTGTCTGCACAATAGCAGCTTCATTTATGATTTGAATTTAATCAAACTTGCACAAAACTTGTGTCACCATAAGATCTGAGTTTCTTTCTTGAACCGGCCAGATCCCATAATGGATTCCAGAGTTATGGCCCCTGAAAGGGCCAAAATTAGCTATTTTGACCTTGTCTGCACAATAGCAGCTTCATTTATGATTTGATATTAACCAGACTTGCACAAAACTTGTATCACCACAAGATCTTGCTTCCTTCCTTGAGCTGGCCAGATTCCTTCATGGGTTCCAGAGTTATGGCCCCTTAAATGTCCAAAATTGGCTATTTTGGCTTTTGCAGCCATATAGAGACTTCATTTATGGTTTTATTTGATATAAACTTCCAAAATATCTTCAACAACAATAAATCTTGGATTCCATGACAAATCAGATCCATTCGTAGGTTCCAGAGTTATTTTATATCTGATTACCTCCCCTGATTGTAATCAAAATGGATTTATATCAGTAAGTACTTATAGGACTTATTTGAAATTTCATTATTGTCATTAGTTGGACTGAGCCATTGAGGGTAGATAACTATGGACTGATTTTATTTCAAATTGAAATGGGTATATCTCCGAAACTAATGAAGATACTGATCTGAAATTTCATTTATGTCAACAGATTTATTTGGCAGATCATTCTTTTGTTCACTTACAGTTTTTTTTTTTAATTACTTCCCTTTTACGTTACTATAAATATCTTATTTTTAGTAACTTTTATGTTATTGGCCATAGGGAAAAACCGAGACCACTTTTCTGTGGTACAACATGGATGGTACCTCCAATTTTTAGGTGTATTTTGACATATCTGTACCTTGTAAGAATTTGTTTTTCTTTTTGGTTAAATTTCTTTTCTTTGTTGTTCCTGTCTTTTGGATTTAGATATTTTTTCTGAGGACCTTCTTGTCCTCAAGTGCAGTGATAACAGGTGAGCGATATAGGGCCATCATGGCACTCTTGTATTTTAGCATGTTACCGTAAACAGAGAATTTTTTAGGCCTTACCAGCCAAATCACCTCAAGCACTTGGATTATTATGTCTCCCACCACACGGTCGTGTTGGAGACATATTGATATACTTTTGTCTGTGTGTCTGTCACAAATCTTGTCTGCACTCTAAGTCACACATTTCTCATCAGATCTTCACCAAACTTGAACAAAATCTGTTTGCCAGTAAGTCCTCAGCCAAGTTTGATATCTAGCTAAATCGGCTCAGACACTTTGGATTTATGGCCCTTGAACATACCAATACAGAATGGTAGACAGGTTACTCCAACTTCAACTCTAACAGATACCAATAGGCTGCAAACAGTATATAAAGATATATAAAGATAGACTTACTATTCAGATAATTAGGCAGCCGTGGGCGACATGCACTTTTCTCAAAAGCACCTCTATTTGCCCTTGAATTACTCCAAAAACTGCGAATTTAGCCTTGTCTGCTCTCTTAAGCCGAACACTTTTCATCTGATCTTCACTAAACTTTCTGACAATGTTTGTGGGCATAATATCTCGGCCAAGTTTGATAACCACCCAAATCGTCCCAGGCAGTCTTAGATTATGGCCCCTGAATAGGCCAAGTTTGATGACCTGCTTAAAAATGCAGCTGTCTGATTGGTAAGTTATGGTGATGTCATGATAAAGTTATGAATAGTTTCTTAGTAGCACATGATACATGTACTTGCATTTCTGTTTATATTTAGACTCAACAATCGGCACTTTGATGGCAACTGATGATGACGGGCCAGAGGAACTGAAATTTTCAATACCAGCAGGTCATGTGACTGAACAGTATGTAAGACTAGATAATGTTCGAGGCTTAAGTACGGAAGGTAGAAAGGCGGACATTGTACTCATTAAAGAACTAGACAGGGACTTTACCGTAAGTGTATATAATACCCCTCTTTTCTCTGTACATGTATAGAAGTACAATTAGTAAAACCATTTTCACAGGTTTATTCCAGATTTTTGAACAGTGATAGAAGAGTATCAGTTTAGTTCTGCATTTGGAAAGAAAAGAATTTTTTCAACAACATTATACTGGCATGTAGAAAATTCATGACAACCCTGCCAGAATTAATGGCAAATGGGGCACCTTGTGTCTTCCTCTGCCATAAAGTGCTTTTTCATTGGCCAAACAAGAAAAAGACTTTTACAGTCTGTTCTACTATTTATATAATCTTTCACTATTTCTTAAAAATTGGATGGGGTTGTGACTCCTTAGTGAGCATTTTCTTGGTCTGTAAGATTACAGTCGTACAGAATAAATCAAATGAAGAAAATCAAAGCCTTGAAGAAATGTCTGATGGTTGCAGGTTTTTGGTATATTTATTTTCTGTTTAAATGCAGTCTATTAATATATATGAATGAGAAACAAATACAAATTTAATGTGCCTCATATCTAAGATGAACTCTGCCTGGCCCAGCTTGTGGTGTAACTATGGGCTGGAATACCATATTATTGATAGATCTTATATAATCTAAATGGTCAGTGAGAGTAGATACAGGTTATATAAGAACTGCTTGTTCATTGATAATTCATCCGCACTGTTCATGAATGGGACTATTTTGTGTAGCGCATGAACATCCTTTGGATGTGATTCGGAATAGAATAAAGATGCTATGATTGTCAGAAATACACTTTAACTTTGATAGCGGGATAAACCCGCAACCAAAAATGTGAAACTGAGACAAAGTTACATGTCGGTTGCAGGAAATGTCTGAAACTATTTATAAGACAATAATATCCATTTAGTTGCTTATATTATGTTTACAGAAAAATTCGTATATAAAACTGAGATTTGTTGTGGAAGATAATCCGGGAGGAGAGGGCAACATTGTGAGTAGAATCATATACATTATTCCAAATATAGCCATTTAAGGTGTTTCTGTTTACTAATTGGCTTGTCTCTCAAAGGGACATGCTTCTATTTGTCCATTGCTGTATGAATTCTTTTTTTCACAGTAATGTCTAAGAATATCAAAACTTAATAAATCAGTATCATTTAAGTCTGTAGGTACAGCTGTGTTCCAAACACTTTATTTCATATTCTTCACAAGTATTTTTAGCTCACCAGAGCCAAAGGCTCAGGGTGAGCTATTAGGATGGGTCACCGTCCGGCGTCTGTTGTCCGTAAACTTTTACTTCAAACGACATCTCCTCATAAACCGCTAGGCAGATTTCATCCAAACTTCACAGGAATGTTCCTTGGGTGAAGCTCTACAAAAATTGTTCAAAGAATTGAATTCCATGCAGAACTTTGGTTGCCATGGCAACTGAAAGAAAAACTTTAAAAATCTTCTTTTCAAAAACCAGAAGCCCTAGAGCTTAGATATTTGGTGTGAAGCATTGCCTGGTGGACCTCTACCGATTTTGTTCGAATCATGACCCCGGGGTCAAAATTGACCCCGCCCCAGGGGTCACTTGATTTTACATAGAAAAATCTTATAAAATCTTCTTCTCAAAAACCAGAAGCCCTAGAGCTTAGATATTTGACCTGTAGCATTGCATAGTGGACCTCTACTAAAGTTGTTCAAATCATGACCCTGGGGTCAAAATTGACCCCGCCCCAGGGGTCACTTGATTTTACATAAGAAAATCTTCAAAATTTTTCTAAAAATAAACCAGAAGGCCTAGAGCTTAGATATTTCACGTGTAGCATTGCCTAGTGGACCTCTACAAAATTTGTTCAAATCATGACCCCCGGGGTCAAAATTGACCCCGCCCCAGGGGTCACTTGATTTTACATAGGAAAATCTTCAAAATTTTCTAAAAATAAACCAGAAGGCCTAGAGCTAAGATATTTGACATGTAGCATTGCCTAGTGGACCTCTACAAAAGTTGTTCAAATCTTGACCCCCCAGGGTCAAATTGACCTAGCCCCAGGGGTTACTTGATTGTACATAGGGAAATCTTCATAAATTTTCTAAAAATAAACCAGAAGGCCTAGAGCTTAGATATTTCACGTGTAGCATTGCCTAGTAGATTTCTACAAAAAAATTTCAAATCATGACCCCCGTGGTCAAATTGACCCCGCTCTATGGGGTTACTTGATTGTACATAGAAAAATCTTCAAAATTTTCTAAAAATAAACCAGAAGGCCTAGAGCTAAGATATTTGACATGTAGCATTGCCTAGTGGACCTCTACAAAATTTGTTCAAAACATGACCCCGGGGTCAAAATTGACCCCGCCCCAGGGGTCACTTGATTTTACATGGAAAAATCTTTAAAAATTTTCTAAAAATAAACCAGAAGCCTTAGATCTTACATGTTTGACATGTAGCATTGCCTAGTGGACCTCTACAAAATTTGTTCAAATCATGACCCCCAGGGCCAAATTGACCCCGCCCCATGGGGTTACTAGATTGTACATAGAAAAATCTTCAAAATTTTCTAAAAATAAACCAGAAGGCCTTTTCATAGCTTAGATATTTGACATGTAGCATTGCCTAGTGGCCCTCTACAAAAGTTGTTCAAGGGTCAAATTGACCTAGCCCCAGGGGTTACTTGATTGTACATAGGGAAATCTTCATTAATTTTCTAAAAATAAACCAGAAGGTCTAGATCTTAGATATTTGATATGTAACATTTCCTAGTAGACTTCTACAAACTTTTTTCAAATCATGACCCCCGGGGTAAAATTGGCCCCACCCCAGGGGTTACTTGATTGTACATTGGAAAATCTTCCAAAACATTTCTAAAAATCATCAGTTTGACATTTGAAACATGTAGCTCATATTATTCTGGTGAGCGATCCAGGGTCATCATGACCCTCTTGTTTGTAAAACTGCTTTGGTGTATAGGTGATTGTCAAACATGTGTTCAGATATTTGTCAATGAAAGTGCATTATACACCCATATGTTTCGGACATATTATGTGATAACATGTGCATCTGTCTGTCCATCAGTTCGTCTGTCCGTCTCTCATAAGTATGACTTCCACCACACAGTGGTGTGGGAGACATATTGATCTTCTATCTGTGTGTCTATGTGTGTGTGTCTGTCTGTCACAAATCTTGTGCGCAATCAAAGTCAAACATTTCTCATCCGATCTTCACCATACTTGAACAAAATGTGTTTAACAATAAGTCATCGTCCAAGTTCGATGACTAGCCAAATTGGCTTAGGCACTTCGAAATTAGGGCCCTTGAATTGCTGAAAATTGCTCTTTAAACTGATTTCCAAGCTCTAAATTGAAAGTTCTCATGCGATCAATTTTGATGATCTATAGGTGACAATCAAATCTGGGTCAGGTGGGGTCAAAAACTAGGTCACCAACTCAAATCAAAGGAAAAGCTTGTTAACACTGTAGAGACCACATTCATGACTATATCTTCATGAATCTTAGTCAGAATGTTAATCTTGTTGACCTTTAGTTCAAGTTCGAATGTGGATCATGTGGGGTCAAAAACTAGGTCACCAGGTCAAATCAAAGGAAAAGCTAGTTAACACTTTAGATACCACATTAATGTCCATATGTGAATGAAACTTGGTCAGAATGTTAATCTTGTTGATCTTTAGGTCAGTAGGTCAGGTGAGCGATACAGGGCCTTTATGGCTTTTTAGCTTGACTATACGAAGTATGGAGAGCTATTCTACTCAACCTGTCGGCCGCGTCCTGCGTCCGCACTTTTGTTAAAGTTTTGATGCACTTTCTCTTTATCTTTGTTATTACTTGATGGATTTACTTCAAACTTGAAATGGTTGTTCCTCATCATCACCCACATCATATGGCACAAGGGTCTTAACTCTTGCACCAATATTTCATGAATTATCCCCTCTTTTTACTTAGAATTTCAGGTTAAAGTTTTAGTGCACTTTCACTTATCTCAGTTATTACTAAATGGAATTGATTCAGACTTAAAATAGTTGTTCAACATCATCACTAACATCATGATTGTGACACAAGGGCTGTTACTCTTGCACCAGTATTTCATGAATTATCTCCACTTGTTACTAAGAATTTCAGGTTAAAGTTTTGATGCACTTTCACTCTATCTCAGTTATTATTAAATGGATTTGATTCAATCTTAAATAGTTGTTCAAAATCATCACTCACATCATATGGCACAAGGGCCATAACTCTTGCAACATTATTTTATGAATTATCCCCCCCTTTTTACTTCAAATTTCAGGTTAAAGTTTTGATGCACTTTCACTCTAACTCAGTTATTACTGAATGGATTTGATTCAAAGTTAAAGTAGTTGTTCCACCTTATCACCCACAGCATAAGACACAAGGTCCATAACTCTGGCACCAATTGTTTATGAATTATGCCCCTTTTACTTAGAATTCAGGTTAATTTTGATGCATTTTCACTATATCTCAGGTTATTACTAAATGGATTTGTGGTTCTGGGACGATCTGTGTATGAAAAGAATTGGAACCACTGCCTTACCCTTGCATGATCGTAAGAAGCCAGTAATAGGGTCTTAACACTTGGTTTTGCAGTAACTCTGTGATTCCAGCAGGTACGCAGATTTTGATTCCATACCTCATGTTTTTATTTCGATGTAAATGAGATGTGAAACCAAAATTTGTAGTCCTGTTTAGCGCCATATAACCTATACTGTGTTAGTGTGCCATAAAACCCAAATGAATAAATAAATAATACATGGATTTGATTCAACTTAACACAAGCTGCATCAGTCTTGCACCAATATTTCATGAATTATGCCCCTTTCTTGTTAGCTCACCTGTCACGTAGTGACAAGGTGAGCTTTTGTGATCGCCCTTCGTCCGTTGTCCGTCCACAATTTCGTGTCTGGTTTCATTTAAGATTTTATTTTAACCAAACTTGCACACAACTTGTATCACCATAAGATCTTGGTTCTTGTCTTGAAGTGGCCAGATTCTTTCATGGGTTCCAGAGTTATGGCCCCTTAAAGGACCAAAGTTTGCTTTTTGGCTTTTCAGCCATATAGAGATCTCATTTATGGTTTGATTTGATACAAACTTTCAAAATATCTTGGAACAAAAACAAAAAACAATAAAAATTGGATTCCATCTGTCAGATCTAATTGTAGGTTCCAGAGTTATTTTATATCTGATTACCTCCCCTGATTGTAATCAAAATGGATTTATATCAGTAAGTACTTATAGGACTTATTTGAAATTTCATTATTGTCATTAGTTAGACTGAGACAATCAGGGTAAATAACTTTGGACTGATTTTGTGTCAAATTACCTCCTTTTATTTCAAATTAAAATGATAATGATAATGAAGATACTGATCTGAAATTTCATTTATGTCAACAGATGGATTTGGACAATCAGTGAAGATACATATTAACAGAATATATGACAAATTACCTCCCCATTTTTTTATCTAAATGAATACGCCTTAGCAGCTTCTAATGAGATTGATTTGAAACGTTATTTATGTCTTCCATGGTAAGGAATAGTCATATTAGATAACTCTTGATTGAACTGTTGATATATTGTTTTATAGGCTTGTACCCTGTATCTTCTAACTCTTGATTGAACTGTTGATACTATATAAATATTGCATTCCTGAGAGGGTGATATGAAAAATGTTCACCACGAGATATATGAATATCGACCGAGGCGTCAGCCGAGGTCTATATTCATATTTCGAGGGGTGAACATTTTTCATATCACCCTCTCAGGAATGCAATATTTATTTTATTATACCGAAATGACATTAAAGATCAAACATTTACTGTAAAATCAATATAATGATTTAAATGATTTATCTAACGTTAAAAATGAATTACCAAATAATGGAGACTGAATTAATGAGTGCTTACTTGTTAGCAATCGGGTGGCAACTCTTCTGTGTAATAAGACATTTTTGACAAATTTAGTCGATACGTTTGCATATCGCTGAATCCTATGTTTATGCGCATAATTATTTCAACATTGTGACACACTGCTGAAATCGCTAGCAGTAACATTCGAAAAACGGCGATAACTATATTATTTCTAAACGAAACATATATGTATGAGCACTTATTTTCTTAGTTAGATAATTTCCAATCTCCTGGAAATAGTTTCGATTCAATATTTGATAAAAAGTTGTTTTCGAAATTTTTGGCATGTAGAACAAATCATTAATAAAAGAAAAAACGGCCGGATTCACAAATGAAAGAAATTTTATCCTAAATAATAAAAGCACATCTTCATATTATTAATCATATCACATGCGCAGAAACTGAAAATAACGATTTTGCGCATGAGATATAAAATCGCTGAATCCTATGCGCAAAATTATTTCAACATTGTGGCACTGTTGAAATCGCTAGCAGTAACATTCTAAAAACGGCGATAACTATATTATTTCTAAACGAAACATATATGTGTGAGCACTTATTTTCTTAGTTAGATCATTTCCAATCTCATGGAAATAGTTTCGATTCAATATTTGATAAAAGTTGTTTTCGAAAGTTTTGGCATGTAGAACAAATCATTAATAAAAGAAAAATTGGCCAGGTTCACAAATGAAGAAATTTAATCCTAAATTATAAAAGCACATCTTCTGAAAAGTTAACGTCTCAGTCTTTTACTCAGTGCAAAATCACTGAACGGGAGATATGAAAAAATAATATCACATGCGCAGAAAAACAAAATAGCGCTTTTGCGCAGGTGATAAGAAATTATGTATCATATCACATGCGCAGAAACTGAAAATAACGATTTTGCGCATGAGATATAAAATTACTGGGGAATATGATATATTATTCAAGTTAAACTAATGGGAAATTTGCATTGGATATTTATGTGAGGTGTAATAAATTGTTTTATAGGCTTGTACCCTGTATCTTCTACATGCATATATCAATGCATGATTGCCTTCCCTGATTTTGATAAAAATGGATTTATCTGTGGACGGATAGCTAAGTGGTTTGCACACTGGCCTTCCAATCCTGAGGTCGAGGGTTCGATTCCCGGCAGTTACTCGGGAATTTTCAGAAACGCTTTTCAGTGTTTCCCACCCAACTAGAGGTGTACTGGTCAGGAACCCAGGCAATCCTTGCATGTATCAGTGCTATACACTGGGCACGTTAAAGAACCAGGCTGTCTATTCGCAACGAGCTAGGCTAAGTTAGCCAGACAAGCCTGTATCTGATTTCTGATCTCTCTGTCGTGGGGGCTTTGTCTCACTCTGTCCCTCTGGTCAGATCGCTCTGTGTCTGTACTAGTAGAGGATGAATTATGCGCCCTGTGTGGCTGCATTTGAACTATGTAAAGCGCCTTTGAACGTGAAATTGATCATGAAAAGGGTGCTATATAAATCTGGTATAATAATAATAATAATCTCGGTAAATATTTATAGAACTCATTTGAAATTTCATTATTGTCTTTATTTGGACTGAGGCAATCAGAGTAGATAGCTATGGTCTAATTTTATGTCAAATTACCTCTCTTTGTTTCAAATTAAAATGGGTGTATCTCACTAACCAATGAAGATACTGATTTGAAATGTCATTTTTGCCATCTGATGGACTCAGACAATCAGGGTAGATAAATTTTGACTGAGTTTATGATAGATTACCTCCCTTTATTTTATGTAAACAAATATATCTCAGCAGCATCTAATGAGATTGATTTTAAATGTTATTTAAGTCTTCTAAGGTAAGGAATAGTCATGTAAGTACAAAAATGCTGCATTTTAGCCTCGGACCGTCAAACTTAGTATTGAAATTGGCTCTAAGTCTCAAGGGACTGTTACAAGAAATGTTTATCCTGATGATATTTTTAAAATGTGTATGCCTATGTGCTCAATGTCAAAACTTGATCATATCCTTTTGAGCAATGGTACTGAGGTGAGCGAGACAGGGCCATGATGGCCCTCTTGCTTTATATTTTTGTTTGTTTGTTGTTTGTTTTTTTCATTTTTGATTTTCCATCAATATTTATAATCATCATGTGATATTTTGTACCCCCCCCCCCCCCCCCCCCCCCTCACTTCCTACCAAAAACTAGCATTGATTTATTCATTTTCTGTTTAATTGATTTTGACTAATGAAATTATTTGCTTCTTAGTAACATCCTTAACTTTTTGCAGAATATATTTTTTTACCATTCCTCACTACAAACCCTTTGGGTGGGGAATACCAATTTATAGAATTTGCTTGTTTTTTTTTTTTTTCAGATTGTACAAGAAATCACTCTATTTATAACTGATGTGAATGATGAGTACCCAATTTTTCGTGAGACCAGATATGAGAAAAATGTTTTAGAAGTAAGTTGACTGAATTCTTTTTTATGCCCCCGAAGGGAGCCATATAGTTTTTGAACCGTCTGTCCATCTGTCGGTCTGTCCGCAATTTTCGTGTCCGGTCCATATCTTTGTCATCCATGGATGGATTTTCAAATAACTTGGCATGAATGTGTATCACAGTAAGACGACGTGTCACGTGCAAGACTTAGGTCTGTAGCTCAAAGGTCAAGGTCACACTTAGACGTTAAAAGTCATTTTTCATGATAGTGCATTGATGGGCGTGTCCGGTCCATATATTTGTCATCCATGGATGGATTTTCAAGTAACTACGCATAAATGTGTGGCACAGTAAGACGAAGTGTCGCGCACAAGACCCAGGTCTGTAGCTCAAAGGTCAAGGTCACACTTTATACGTTGAAGGTCATATTTCATGATAGTGCATTGATGGGCGTGTCCGGTCCATATCTTTGTCATTCATGAATGGCTTTTAAAATTATTTGGCATGAATGTGTGGCACAGTAAGACGACATGTTGCGCGCAAGACCCAGGTCTGTAGCTCAAAGGTCAAGGTCACACTTAGACGTTAAAGGTCATATTTCATGATAGTGCATTGATGGGCGTGTACGGTCCATATCTTTGTCATTCATGCATGGATTTTAAGATAACTACGCATGAATGTGTGGCACAGTAAGACGACATGTCGCGCGCAAGACCCAGGTCCGTAGGTCAAAGGTCCTAAACTCTAACATCGGCCATAACTATTCATTCAAAGTGCCATCGGGGGCATGTGTCATCCTATGGAGACAGCTCTTGTTTGCCTTATAATCCAAATGTCATAATTTTATTATTAAAGAGATTTCATATTAGCTTTGTTATTCATCTAAGGGTTGTTTTATGGCCACCGGCCACAGACCAATATAACAGCCCAAGAACAAATAACTAGGCCAATATGAAAGTGCTGGGTTAATAACAATATTATTATCATACCCCCCATATACAAAATATATTTGTGCTGTATTGGTCTTGGTAAATCCGTTCATAATTCTTGTCCGCTCGAAAGATCTTTATAAAACTTACATCAGTGTATTATCCACATCAAGGTGACGCATAGAGCACAAAACCTAGGTCACTAGGTCCAAGGTCAAGGTCACACTTGGAGGTCAGATACGTTAACTTTGTGTTCATTTTTAGTATTGTCTTAACCACTCACTCTCATAAAACTAGAATCAGTTGCTTCAATTTTACTTTCCCTGTTTAAAGCAGGATCTTGGGGGAGTAATCACCATTAGTTATAGGTCTAGTTCATCTTCATACCCCACTTCAAAGAAGGAGGGGTATGTTGTTTTGCGGATGTCTGTCAGTCTGTCGGTCGATATGTAGACCAATCCGTTTCCATATGATAACTCAAGAAAGCTTGGACCTAGGATCATGAAAGTTGATAGGGAGGTTGGTCATCACCAGCAGATGACCCCTGTTGATTTTGAGGTCTGTATGTCAAAGGTCACTGTCACAGTGACCCTGAACAGTTAAACCTTTTCCTGATGATAACTCAAGAACACTTGGGCCTAGGATCATGAAAGTTGATAGGGAGGTTTGTCATGACCAGGAGGTGATCCGTATAGATTTTGAGGTCAGTATGGCAAAGATCAAGGTCACAGTCACCCTGAACAGTTAAATGGTTTCCGGATGATAACTCAAGATTGCTTGGGCCTAGGATCATGAAAGTTGATAGGGAGGTTGGTCATCACCAGCAGATGACCCGTATTGATTTTGAGATCTGTGTGTCAAAGGTCAAGGTCACAGTGACCCTGAACAGTTAAACGGTTTCTGGATGGTAACTCAAGAACACTTGAACCTAGGACCAGGAAAATTGATAGGGAGATTAGTCATGCCCAGCAGATAACCTGTATTGATTTTGAGGTGTTTAAGTCAAAATTCAAGGTTACATTGGCTAGGATCAATTATCTCGACGATAACTTGAGATTGATTGGGCCAGACAGATGCTAGAGAGGTTCATCATGACCAGCAGATGACGCCTGTTGATTTTGAGGTCAGTTGGTTGAAGGTTAAGGTTACATTGACCCGGAACATTTAAACCGTTTCCAGACAGTTACTTGAGAACGCTTTGGCCTAATCATGAAGCTTGATAGCAGTAGGCCAAAGGTCAAGGTCACAGTGACCCTGAACAGTTAAACACTATCCGGACAACACGTTGAGAACGCTTTGGCCTTGGATCAACGAAACTTAATAGGGAAGATAATCATGACCAGCAGACGATTTTGAGGTCAAAAGGTCAAAGGTCAAGGTCACATTGAACCAGAACAGTAAAACTTTTGTTTTGTTTACAGTAAGCATATAATTTCTGTTCCTTGTGCAATTACTGAGTGCATCAAAGGGGATATTTTGTGTTCAACAAGCTCTTGTTTGATTCGTGATGAGAACCCCGTAAGAAATCTTTAGTTACCTAATATGGCACTTATGCCCTACAGGTCAAATTGTTTTAGAATTGTATATTAAACCCTGAATTTCAAAAGTATCCAAGTAGTCACAGATATGGTTATATATAGATATGTAGTCACAGATATGGTTATATATAGATATGTAATTCTGAGAAATATTTGATGTCTCAATCTAATCAGCAATAATGGAATTTTTTTTATATTTATTTTCTCTGTTGAACAGTTGAGCTGTGTTAGAAAATGTTTTAATTGTCATTTCTTTGAAGGCAGTAGGTAGAAAGACGTGAAATTGTATGATAAAAAGGTAAAGTTTACACCAATATAATTATGCATAAAAGTAACCATAAGATACTAGTTTTTACAGTCAGTATGTAGTGAACATCTGGCAGTGACTACAGTAGATTCCCATGTATAATGCGCGCTCGTGTATAATGTGCATCCCCGATTTTAGCCCAAAATCCTGGGGAAAAAATATTTTTGGTCAATTTTGAGGTGGATGGAAAACAAAAGAAGAGTTTTACATTGACACCGGTAATAAATTTTATCTCTGCTGTGGAGAGCAGCATCGGTCTCGCGGAACTATCGATTTTTGTTTTCTCGAAAATAAAACCAGTAAATTATTGTTATATTTTACCTTTTTTAATTAACTATTTTGAAGAAATAATTAACAGCTGATTCAATATTTCGGAATGGTATCTTTCAAAATGACATGAGCTTTTCAATTCAAACAAAAGGTGTGATAGTCTTTTTGATAAAGTCAAATATCTCTGTTACTATTAAAGCTTTTGACTTGAAACTCAAAGTTGTTATTTACTATCAAAATCTACACCAGGAGACACAATTCCCATAACTCTGATTTGAATGTTGACAGAATTATGCCCCTTTTTAACTTAGAATTTTTGGTTAAAGGTTTTGATATAGTCAAATATCTCTGTTACTATCAAAGTTTTTTACTTGAAACTTAAAATACTTGTTTACCATCACAGTCTACACTAGGAGAAACAATCCCCATAACTTTGATTTGAATTTGGTCAGAATTATGTCCCTTTTTAACTTAGAATTTTTTGTTAAAATTTTTGATGAAGTCAAATATCTCTGTTACTATTAAAGCTTTTGCCTTGAGACTCAAAATTGTTATTTACTATCAAAGTCTACACCAGGAGACACAATTCCCATAATTTGATTTGAATTTTGAAAGAGTTATGTCCCTTTTTAACTTGGATTTATTTTCTACTGGCAAAAGCTCTAATTCAGAGTCAAGCACTGAGAAAAGTCAAGCACGCTGTCTTATGGACAGCTCTTATTAGAGTTATGGCCCCAGAAATAGTCAAAAATGCTCATTTTCACCTTGTTACACGCCAAGCTCAAAAGGTATTTGATATAGATTCATGAAACCATGCATGAGTCTTAATCATGATATGAACTTGCGCACCTCTTTTTTTTAATCTGGGTCCCCACCCTATTTCTAGAGTTATATCCCCTGAAATAGTCAAACATGCACATTTTCACCTTGTGACACGCCTAGCTCAATAAGTATTTGATATAAATTGATGAACCCTTGCATGAGTCTTTGTCATGATATGAACTTGCACACCTTCTATTTTTCATCTGGGTCAGCCCCCTATTTCCAGAGGTATGGCCTCTAAAATAGTCAAAAAATGCACATTTTCACCTAATTATGTGCCTCACTCAGAAAGTATTTAATGTAAATTCATGATGTGACCTTGCATACTTGAGATTTTTTAGCGCTTATTACAGAGTTATGACCCTTGAAATAGCCAAGATAGTGGATTTATTTTTTGTGATGCTCATAGCCCAAAAAGTATATGGTATAGAATAATGAATCCTTTTCATATTTTGAGACTGTACCCCATTGTGACAAATGTACCAGTAGTGGGGGGGGGGGGGGGCACACCCTGTGTCCTACAGACACATTCTAGTTGTTACGATCAAATAGCCAGTAATTACCAGCAATTATTATGTCATCTCGTGTCAATTTTGTTCTTCACAGTCTGATCTCAGTTAAAGACAATACCCAATCTTTAATAAATATCATAATTTTTGTGATTTATTGATATTTCTTTCATCAAAATATTTCTAAATTCAAATGAAATTAATTTTGTTTGAAAGAAAAACAAACCATTCGATCTTTCTCTGAACGTAAAGGCAATCTTAGATTTTAGCGGTGACAGCACGGAGAAATGTTTCCCTTTGCCAAAATGGCGAACACCGGAAACAAAACATGTTTTTAAGTTGGAAAATCGTCTATACCTGTGTATGATGTGCACCTATTATTCGGGGGTGGTCCCAGAGGTAAAAAAACTGTGCATTATCCATGGGTATCTGCGGTGCACAGTAAAATTGAACTGTATACATAAAGTCAAAACTTGGTATCTCCAATTCCAAGGGATTGTGCGTTTTACTTAGATAGCCGAAATGATACTTTGTGCATGTGTTTTTGAGACAGGACTGGAAAATGTTTTGGACATACCCAGAATTTTTAGTTAAGCAAGTTAGAGATATTAAGGTTAAACAGTAGTTGGAACTTTTCCATTTCAGAATGCTACCAGCGGCTCTTTAGTAGTAACTGTAAAGGCAGATGACCCTGACACTGGGGAAGATATTAAATACTCTATGAAGGTAGGTTTATAGTAATGGAATGTTGAAGGGAAGACATGACGGTCTGATAACTGTACGTAAATTTCTGACATCACATCTCTAGAAATGATGTGATTTCTAATGAAAATCTTGATTCTTTACTGTTTTCTGATTTTTCAGCAATGACACAATAGCTTAACTTAACATTACCTTAACAATGGTGTTTTAGCTCACCAGAGCACAAAGTGCTCATGGTGAACTATTGTGATTGGTCATTGTCCATCATCATCCGTCGTGTGTCAACATTTTCGATTCAAACAAGTGCAAATATGATCACATGTTAATTAGGCTAGTTATAGAAAATCGATAATCAGTAGTTACTTGGAAACTCCTTCAGATTTCCCCAGGCGTTGATAATATCAGAAACTCAGTGAATGCCAATTAACACTAATTAGCGCAAATTAAGTGATATCTTTAATGAATAAATATTAGGTATGATTTCTTCTGACAAAGCACAAATACTATCAATGGCTTCCCAGGCTTAATTGTGACCCAATCTTTATGAAAGCTGGTCAGAGTGTTTGTCTTGATATCTTTAGGTCAAGTTCGAAACTGGGTTATGTTGGGTCAAAAACTAGGTCAGTAGGCCAGATCAAAGGAAAATCTTGTTAACACTAAGAGTCCACAGTTTAAGTTTGAAACTCTTGAGAATTATCATTATGTTTGTCTTGATGCCCTCTAGGTCAAGTTTGAATCTGGGTTATGTGGGGTCAAAAACTAGGTCATCCAGTCAAATCAAGGGAAAAGCTTATTAATGCTCTAGAGACCACATTTATTAACCTCTCTTCGTGAAACTTTGTCAAAATGTTTTTCTTGATGATCTCTAGGTTATGTGGGGTCAGTAACTAGGTCACATGGTCAGATCAAAGGAAAATCATGTTAACACTCTAGAAACCACATTTTTTAATCCCCCGTCACAAGTGGTGGGAGGTTATTGGAATGGTCTCCGTCCGTCCTTCTGTCCTTCCGTAGCATTATGTGTCAGCTCTGTATCATCTAAACCCCTTGAAGGATTTTCATGAAACTTGGGTCAAATGATCACCTCATCAAGACGATGTGCAGAACCCATGAGTCAGTCATGTTGGTTCAAGGTCAAGGTCACAACTCAAGGTCAAAGGTTTGAGCCTTCCATTTCGTGTCCGCTTTGTATCTCCTAAACCCCTTGAAGGATAATCATGAAACTTGAATCAAATGATCACCTCATCAAGACGATGTGCAGAACCCATGAGTCAGCCATGTCGGCTCAAGGTCAAGGTCACAACTAAAGGTCAAATGTTTGAGCCTACCATTTCGTGTCCGCTCTGTATCTCTTAAACCTCTTGAAGGATAATTATGAAACTTGGATTAAATGATCACCTCATCAAGACGATGAGCAGAACTCATGAGTCAGCCATGCCAGCTCAAAGTCAAGGTTACAACTTAAGGTCAAAGGTTTGAGCCCTCCAGTTTGTGTCCGCTCTATATCTCTTAAACCCCTTGAAGGATTTTCATCAAACTTGGGTCAAATGATCATCTCATCAAGAGGATGTGCAGAACTCATGAGTCAGCCATGCCGGCTCAAGGTCAAGGTCACAACTGAGGGTCAAATGTTTGAGCCTTCCATTTTGTGTGCACTCTGTACCTCCTAAACCCCTTGAAGGATTTTCATCAAACTTTGGTCAAATGATCACCTCATCAAGAGCTCATGAGTCAGCCATGTCAGCTCAAAGTCAAGGTCACAACTCAAGGTCAAAGGTTTTAGCTCTGTATCTCCTAAACTCTTTGAAGGATTTTCATGAAACTTGGGTCAAATGATCACCTCATCAAGACGTTGTGCAGAATTCATGAGTCAGCCATATCAGTTCAAGGTCAAGGTCACAGCTAAAGGTCAAAAGGTTTACCCTTTCACTATCCATAACAGTGGCGGGGGATTTAGCTGTCCTTCAGACTGCCTTGTTAGTTTTAAGAATTGGTCAGAATGTTTGTCTTGATGAAATCTAGGTCAAGTTCGAAACTGGGTTATGTTGGCCCAGAAACTAGGTAAATAGGTCAGATCAAAAGAAAATCTTGTTAACACTTTTAAGAGTCCACAGTTTAAGTTTGAAGCTCATGAGAAGTATCATAATGTGACCACATTTATTAACCTCTCTTCATGAAACTTTTTCAGAATGTTTTTCTTGGTGATCTCTAGGCAAAGTTCAAATCTGGGTAATGTGGGGTCAGAAATTAGGTCACTTGGCCAGATCAAAGGAAAATCTTGTTAACATTCTAGACACCACATTTTAAGTTTGAAACTCCTGAAAATTAGTCAGAATGTTTGTCTTGATGAAATCTAGGTCAGTTTGGAATATGGGTATTCTGAGGCCAAAAACTAGGCAACCTGGTCAAATAAAGAAAAAACTATTGTTTGTGCAAAACAGGCTGTGTTTTCAATGGATATTCTTTAAATTTGATTAGAATGATCTTCTTAATGAAATCTGGGTCAAAAACTAGGTCGTTTAAGGTCATGTCATCAAAGTAAAAATCTTGTTTAAACTCTAGGGATCACATTTTTTATTCAGTCTTCATAGAAAAAGTCAGAATGTTTGGTATCATGAAGTCCTGTATGATTTTGAATCTGGGTCATGTAAGGTCAAAAACTTAAGTCACTAGGTCAAATCAAAGAAAATGGTTGTTTACAATGCACTCTTGTATAATGTTCCGAAGGTCTTGCTGAATAGACTTCAAAGTCTTCAGAACACTGCAGCTCAAATTATAACGAGAATATCGCGTTATGATCACATTACGCCGGTATTAAAAGAATTGCATTGGATACCAGTTACTCATAGAGTGGACTTTAAGATTCTAGTTCACACATACAAAGCATTGCATGACCAATCACCGATCTATGTTAAAGACTTGCTGGAACTCTATCAGCCAGCAAGAAATTTGAGATCCAAGAACAACTCAAAACAACTAGTTGTTTCAATAAGCAAAACTGTGAGGTACGGTGATTGTAGTTTTTCATCAGCTGCACCGAAGTTATGGAATGCTCTTCGGCTACCATTAGAGACACTAAAAGCTTGGATGCTTTCAAACGATCATTGAAAACACACTTTTTCTTCAAGGTCTATTGAAACTCACTTTGCACTGGAAAACAAGCTTTGCAATGGAAATTATTTCCTAATGTTAATTGTTCTTTAAAATATCTAGTACAATTAAAATGTAGAGTAAAACCTGATTCAGGCTAAATACCTTTTATTGTTGATATATTTTTTGTGTTGTATTGTGTGTCCATATCATTCTGTGATATGTAGTTTGTACAGTGCTTTTGAACGTTTATTTTATAGATGAAAAGAGCGCTATAAAAATCTGGTAAATAATATTAATAATAGAGGCCACATTTTTGTCAAGTCTAAATGAAACTTGGTCAGAATATTTATCTTCTTGAAAACAAGATAAGTTTGAAACTGGGTCATACCGCATCAAAAACGGGGTCACTAGGTCGACACTGATACGGTGTGTTACTCTGGTGAGCAACCTAGGGCCATTTTGACACTCTTGTTTCTTTCATAATAACCTAGACTAGCCACTAGACTGGTAATAAAGTTGGCATTGGACATAGACTGGCTCATTTTACTATATTGATCTGTAGCAGTGTAAGAAAATATAAATCATTGTCTAGGAGATAGTCAAATGATAACTTGACTGAAAGACATTTTATCCAAAACCTAGAATACAACACACAAACTGTATTTGTCATGAACTGTTTTTTCTTTTCAGCCTGTTGGTCAAGCCATATCTGATGATTATAAAAATGCATTTAAAATAGACCAGAAGTCCGGAAGTATTACTGTCAATAACACACTAGATGCTAACATACACAATTACTATGAGTACACTTTAATTGCAACTGTAAGTACACATTATACATTATAAAAATCTCTGTCCATACACCCAGTTGTATGTTTCATATGGTTTAACCCTTACCCAGCTAAATTTCTATAATGAACTTGTCCGTCTTCCAATTTGGACAGCACCATTAATTGTTAAAACTGGCTGAATTGTGAACAGTGTAGATCTTGATCAGACTGCATGGATGTGCAGGCTGATTATGATGTACACTGGTCACAAAGGCAGAATCAATCGTGTCCAGCATGGTAAGGATTAAATCAAACCTTATAAGGGGTTGTATGCTTTTTCCCTTTCTCTGAGTAAGAGAGACATCAATCTTGCTTTTCATGGTTTCTCCATAATCCCCACCATACTTGGAAAAATGGTTGAGACACCAAGGTGTTATTACCACCAAAGGTGGAGAGTCTTCATTTTCAACCTAAGGTGTGGAGTTGACTATGTATAAACATTGAAAGTGGGGTAATTGTGATGTGTTTTGTTGCTGGTATCTATCATTATCTGAACATTGGAACACACTTCTTACTGGAGGAAAAGTCTCTTAATAACTCTCAGATAAAAGCTTTAAAGAAACTATAATTAGACTGTCTTAAAGACCTAAATATAGACCTACCTATCTATATTATACTTACTTAATTTCAGTTAGAAATGTCCATGAGTGATAACATTTTTAAGTTGAAATTACATGTGTTGCACTTGAGTGACATACATTTTTACAATGCTTAACTTGACAAGTTGTGAATTTCCCTGATTTTCTTTTCTTCCCCCTTACAGGATAATGTTAAAAGAACTGGCCAGTCTGTATTGCTGATCAAAGTTGTAGATGTACAGGACAAGCCACCATACTTTACCAACCTGCCATACAGTACCTCCATATTTGAAAATGCTACTGTGGTAAGCATCATTGGGTAGCTTTCTTTCAGTTTGTGTATATTTCAAGATGTCACTAGTACTATACCATATCTCTCTGTATTGAAAACCTTTACTGATGTTACCATCCTTTATGATGGGATTGCTATCATGTTGTTTAGGGTGTCCATTGTAAGCCACCATAACATACCATCTTTTCAATTAGTGAAACATCAGTGGTATTTTTATACTTTGCATGGCTCATATTTGAAGTATACACTTTTTTGGGCACTAGAATGAAGATTTAATCATTCTAGAGGAAAATTTGACTCACTTTAGAAACAAATAATATGATTGGTGAACAACAAGGCCCTTGCATTTTGAAATTTACACAAATAAGTTGGAATTCGGACAGCTGAGGTGGTTGCCATGGTATATTACTTGAGAATATGATAATACTTGATGCCATGATATATAACTTGATGCCATGTTGTGTTATAATCATAGGTTATTAATTTTGTATGTGGATATATGCACGAGTTCTGCAGCAGTAATATTGTGCAACTTTAGGAGGGCAATATCATCCGTGAAAGAACGAGTGCATATATCCACATACAAAGTTGATAACCTTTTTATTACATACCAACTATCAAATAATTAATTTATGTCTAAATTATCGTTCTGTAATAAAAGGCAGGAAAAATACAAAAAGAATTTCCCCGAAAATGTAATAAATTAAGCAGATGCGCATTGATATTTTCCGCGAAAAATGACTTAAACTTGTTGTCACAACATGCACGTGGACGCCATGGACGTTACACAATTCTTTCTATTACAACATAAAGAAAACGTTCCATGTCTGATATGAAAGCATTTCACGTCAATATGGAAAAATATTGCACAGTCACTGTCCATTGAAACTCAATGGAAACTAATTTAAGGTATGTAATAATGTTGTAATATATTACAAGATGACATTATACAATTATTGACTTTTTCATTGGTTGATAAATCCTGATATCAACCTATGAATAGGTCAATAATTGTTTTATTACATGAATAAATGTATAGTCAGTCTTGTTATTACAATTGTATCTTTAATAAAGAAATAAGGAATAAATTTAGACCAGATCAGGTTGATATTGGTTCTTGGATCTATTTTTATTTTCATACTATTTATAACCCAAGATAAGTTGATATGATATGTACTCATTACTTCTCGAACCGTTTTCAGCCAATCATAGAAACAATAGAATACAGTCATGTAAAAAAAAAACATATTATTTAATGTCATGATATATTACAAAACTTCGTGATATATCTCTAGATGTCATGATGTATTGTATGATGCCATGATACATTATTCATGTCATGATATGTTACAATATAATTCTAGATGCCATATATCAATTGATGCCATGATATATTACAGAGTACCCAGATTGTCCAGGTAACAGCTCTGGATGGGGACAAGGGAGATTCAAACACAGTCTCATACAGCTTTGTAGGTGGTAAGTTGTCATACTCTTGTTACTTCATTTCAACATTCAAGAAAATAAGTGTTTAGTTATTTCATTTCTCTTATGTTGTGCTGCAGTCAGTAACTTTTTAGCTCACCTGTCACATAGTGACAAGGTGAGCTTTTGTGATCACCCTTCGTCCGTCGTCAGTCCGTCTGTCCATGCATCCGTCAACAATTTCTTGTCTGCACGATAGTGGTTTCATTTATGATTTTATTTTAACCAAACTTGCACACAACTTGTATCACCATAAGATCTCGGTTCCTTTCTTGAACTGGCCAGATCCCATAATGGGTTCCGGAGTTATGGCCCTTGAAAGTTCCAAAATTAGCTATTTTGACCTTGTCTGCACAATAGCAGCTTTATTTAGGATTTGATTTTTACCAAACTGGCACACAACTTGTATAACCATAAGGTCTTGGTTCCTTTCTTGAACTGGCCAGATTCCCTTATGGGTTCCAGAGTTATGGCCCCTGAAAGGGCCAGAATTAGCTATTTTGACCTTGTCTGCACAATAGCAGCTTCATTTATGATTTGATTTTAACCAAACTTGCACACAACTTGTATCACCATAAGATCTTGGTTCTCTTCTTGAACTGGCCAGATTCCATTATGGGTTCCAGAGTTATGGCCCCTGAAAGGGCCAGAATTAGCTATTTTGACCTTGTCTGCACAATAGCAGCTTCATTTATGATTTGAATTTAATCAAACTTGCACACAACTTGTGTCACCATAAGATCTTGATTCCTTAGTTGAACTGGCCAGATCCCGTAATGGGTTCCAGAGTTATGGTCCCTGAAAGGGTCAAAATTAGCTATTTTGACCTTTTCTGCACAATAGCAGCTACATTTATGATTCGATTTTAACCAAACTTGCACACAACTTGTATCACCACAAGATCTTGGTTCCTTTCTTGAACTGGCCAGATTTCTTCATGGGTTCTAGAGTTATGGCCCCTTAAAGGTCCAAAATTGGCTATTTTGGCTTTTGCAGCCATATAGAGACTTCATTTATGGTTTTATTTGATACAAACTTCCAAAATAACTTCAGCAACAATACTTCTTGGATTCCATGACAAATCAGATCCAAGCGTAGGTTCAGAGTTATTTTATATCTGATTACCTCCCCAGATTGTAATCAAAATGGATTTATATCAGTAAGTACTTATAGGACTTACTTGAAATTTCATTATTTTCATTAGTTAGACTGAGCCAATCAGGGTAAATAACTATGGACTGATTTTATGTCAAATTACCTCCCTTTATTTCAAATTAAAATGGGTATATCTCCGTAACTAACGAAGATACTGATCTGAAATTTCCTAGGCTTTTGATATTTGGTATGTAGCATTGCCAAGTGGTCCTTTAGCAAGATCATTTAAAATTGTGCTCCTGAGGTGAAAAGAAGCCCCACCCAGGGGGTCCCAAGTTTTACATAGACTTATATAGGAAAAAGAACTTTAAAAACCTTCTTGCCTGAAATTGCAAGATCAAGGTTTTTGATATATCGGTATGTTGCATTGCCTAGTAGTCCTATACCATAATTGTTCAAATTATGCCCCTGGGGTGAAAAGAGGCCCTGCCCTGGGGGTACTAAGTTTTACATAGACTAATGTAGGGAATTTTTTTAAAAAATCTTCATGTCTGAAAGCCTTTGATATTTGGTATGTAGGATTGCTTAGTGGTTCTCTAACAAGATTGTTCAAATTATGCACCTGGGGTTATATAGAGAAATATACTTCAAAAATTATCTGATCATATTTTCTAGACTGTTTAATTAGAATTACCTGATGACCCCAAGTAACTAGGGGTCACTTGACCGTGACCTTGACCTAATGACCTATGTTTTTGTTTTTTTAAGATACAGCCTTGAAATTTGGATGACATATGCAGTTTTGCACACCGATCTTAACAGCATAGAAATTTCGACCACATCAGTAACTTTCGACAAAGATTTCAATACTCCTCTTTAATGTTCTTATTGTGATCTACTGACCAACTTTCTTGTTTTTGAAGCTACAGAAAAATTATTAGGACCACATGTATAATGTTTGATACAGATTTCAATACTCATCTTGAATGGAGCCCGCCCGCTTAGCTCAGTAGGTAAGAGCGTTGGTCTACGGATCGCGGGGTCGCGAGTTCGATCCTCGGGCGGGGCGTATGTTCTCCGTGACTATTTGATAAACGACATTGTGTCTGAAATCATTTGTCCTCCACCTCTGATAATTCATGTGGGGAAGTTGGCAGTTACTTGCGGAGAACAGGTTTGTACTGGTACAGAACCCAGGAACACTGGTTAGGTTAACTGCCCGCCGTTACATGACTGAAATACTGTTGAAAAACGGCGTTAAACCCAAAACAAACAAACAAAACATCTTGAATGGTCTTTATCATGACCTACTGACCTACTTTCTTGTTTTTGAAGATACAGCATAGAAATTTGGACCACATGTAGAACTTTTGATACAGATTTCAATACTCATCTTAAATATTATTAACCTTGACCTGCTGACCTACTATCTTGTTTTTGAAACTACAGGAAAGAGATTTGGACCACCTGTAAAAATTTAACAGATTTCAGTACTTATCTTGAAGAATCTTTACCATGACATTCCCTCCTAGTTTTTGTTTTTGAAGCTTTGGCAAATAAATTGTTCAAGCAAGCAGTTAAACTCAGGTGAGCGATATAGGGCCATCATGGCCCTCTTGTTTTGTAGTTGTCAGCTGTCGCACAGATAAATCAAAACATGTTTATTACTTAATATGAGTGAGGCAATCATTATTGCTTAATAAAAAAAAATAAGAGCATTCTATTTTTAGGAAAATGTTCATCCAGATTGATACTTAATAACGAATGTGTTACTATTTATATGATCAACTGCCATTTTTGATGCTTTTAAATCTAATAAATTTTTTGTGATGTAAACAAAATTATAGTTCTTTTTTTCTAGAAGTATCATGTTATTCTATCATGTTGAAATACTAATCAAGTAATCATATAATTGTTTATTAAGTCCCCCTTGAAACCTCATTCTCATGAAATGCAATGACCCTTGTCTTGTTTTTTGTTGTTGATTTTATTTGTGTTTGAAATACAGGTAAGTTTTGTCAATTTGTTACTATAAAAAAATATTTCTCTAATAACTATTGGTCTTCAGAACTTTAAATCTTAATACAAAATTATTACTGTAGCATAACAAAGTTGGCCAAGGTCAGAAAAACGAAATTATTTACTTTCTCAAAAGTCTGCTAATATTCAAAATAAAATCATTTGGTCACAATAAAAAGCAGTTAAAAACATTGAGGTCAGCTAGAGGCAAGACTGCGTATGTGTTAATTATTAATGTCAATTACCAAGGTTTAACATTATGTTTATTGAATTTCATTTTCTTCTGGGTTAGGTTGTTTGGTTTTCAGGGGTTGACTCAGATTGCATGATCTACAAACTGTTCTGAAAAGCAGTTCAGATTCTAGAGTAGAGGGGTTCTGGAATTCAGAGAGATTTTATTATAGAAAAAATAGAAATTCAGGACCAAGAACATTGTTTGGTTTAGGAGGATTTCCTATGTATTATCATATATTTTTATTGTTCTGTACATAAATGGTTGTAATAAATTGCATTTGTTAGCTTGTTAGTAGTTTAAACAGTTGACTTTATTACTTTACAGGCCAGACTACAAACTTTGAAATAGACAGTACCTCGGGTTGGATAACTGTGAAGTCGACTTTAGATCGTGATGCTCCTGATGTCAGACAAAGTGGAGGGGTTTATGCCATCTATGTTAAGGTATCAGTTTCATATCTTACATCACCCCATACCAGACCCCTTTAGCACCTCAATCCCTATTGTCACTACAGTAAGCAGGGAGACATTACGTTCATTTGCTGACTGTTTAACCTTAGCCTGCTAGAAAAAAGTGATTCTGCCTTTGCAACCATTGCAGACCAAGATCAGCATGCACGTCCTTGCACTGGTATGCACTGTTCGCTATTCAGTCAGTGAATTTTCAGTCAACAACCCTTCCCATGATATATGCTATTGCCCAAATTGAATGCTGGATTATTTTTAGCTCGACTATTTGAAGAATAGGGGAGCTATCCTACTCGCCCCGGTGTCGGCGTTAACACTAGTGTGAGCTTTAGCGTCACACAAATGTTAAAGTTTGCATACCACCCCAAATATTTTCAAAGTCCATTGAGATATTGCTTTCATATTTTACATACTTGTTTACCATCATAACCCCATTCTCTAAACAGGAGCAGACAAGTCTGTCAAGCATTTTGACTGAATTATGGCCCCTTTTTGTCTTAGAATATGCTTATTGTAAATTTAAAGTTTACTTACCACCCAAAATATTTTCATAGTCCATTGAGTTATTGCTTTCATATTTTGCATACTTGTTTACCATCATGACCCCAGTCTGTAAAAAGGAGGAGGCAACTCTATCAAGCATTTTGACTGAATTATGGCCCCTTTTCGACTTAGAATATGCTTATTGTAATGTTTAAGTTTGCGTACCACCCAGAATATTTACAGGAACCCACAAATTCAGTACTCATTAATATCTAAGGTAGTGGACCTGTAATGACGCTCAGCAATTTCCATGTTATTACTTATTTTTTTAGGCAATTTGATATTCTTTAGATGTAAAGTAACTTAATGTGCAGATCACTGACCTTGAAAGCTGGAAAATACTGAAACCACATTCAGAGAAAACGTGATTTCACTGATTGTTATCACATGTCCAGTACCTTAAAAGCATTATCTTCAGTGATTTAAATAACTGAAAAGGTACAGATTTTTTAAAATTGTGAATAAGTCTGTTTTTAATCAAATTGTGGATTTAACTTTAAACAAAAATTACCCAACTGACAGCATAAATGGTACATTTTATTATTAGCTCACCTGTCACATAGTGACAAGGTGAGCTTTTGTGATCACCCTTCGTCCGTCGTCAGTCCGTCCGTCTGTGCGTCAACAATTTCTTGTCTGCACGATAGTGGTTTCATTTATGATTTTATTTTAACCAAACTTGCACACAACTTGTATCACCATAAGATCTCGGTTCCTTTCTTGAACTGGCCAGATCCCATTATGGGTTCCAGCGTTATGGCCCCTGAAAGGGCCAAAATAAGCTATTTTGACCTTGTCTGCACAATAGCAGCTTTATTATGTCTCCCCCAGGAGACATATTGTTTTTGCCCTGTCCGTCCGTCCGTCCGTCCGTACGTCACACTTCATTTCCGAGCAATAACTGGAGAACCATTTGACCTAGAACCTTCAAACTTCATAGGGTTGTAGGGCTGCTGGAGTAGACGACCCCTATTGTTTTTGGGGTCTCTCCGTCAAAGGTCAAGGTCACAGGGGCCTGAACATTGAAAACCATTTCCGATCAATAACTAGAGAACCACTTGACCCAGAATGTTGAAACTTCATAGGATGATTGGCCATGAAGAGTAGATGACCCCTATTGATTTTGGGGTCACTCCGTCAAAGGTCAAGGTCACAGGGGCCTGAACATTGAAAACCATTTCTGATCAATAACTAGAGAACCACTTGACCCAGAATGTTGAAACTTCATAGGATGATTGGTCATGAAGAGTAGATGACCCCTATTGATTTTGGGGTCACTCCGTCAAAGGTCAAGGTCACAGGGGCCTGAACATGGAAAACCATTTCCGATCAATAACTAGAGAACCACTTGACCCAGAATGTTGAAACTTCATAGGGTGATTGGTCATGCAGAGTAGATGACCCCTAACGATTTTGGGGTCACTCCGTGAAAGGTCAAGGTCACAGGGGCCTGAATATTGAAAACCATTTCCGGTCAGTAACTTGAGAACCACTTTACCCAGAATGATGAAACTTCATAGGATGATTGGTCATGCAGAGTAGATGACCCCTAACGATTTTAGGGTCACTCTGTTAAAGGTCAAGGCTACAGGGGCCTGAACATGGAAAACCATTTCCAATCAATAACTTGAGAACCTCTCGACCCAGAATGTTGAAACTTCATAGGATGATTGTTCATGCAGAGTAAATTGTTTTTGGGGTCACTCTGTTAAAGGTCAAGGTCACAGAGGCCTGAATATTGATAACCAGTTCCGATCAATAACTTGAGAACCACTTGACCCAGAATGTTGAAACTTCATAGGATGATTGAACATGCAGAGTAGATGACCCCTATTGATTTTGGGGTCAGTCTATTAAAGGTCAAGGTCACAGTGGCCTGTTCATGTAAAATCATTTTTTGGAAATAACTTGAGAACCACTTGACCTACAATGTTGAAACTTAATAGGATGATTGGACATGCAGAGTAGATTACCCCCATTTATTTTGAGGTCACTTGATCAAAGGTCAAGGTCACAGGAGCCTCAACAGTGACTTGAGAACCACTAGGCCAGAGTGTTGAAATTTACGGGGTACTGGGCAGCCAAGTAAAGTCCCATTGCAGCCAACCATCATGCTCTTTGATTTCGCCCTGACCCCTTATTTTGCC
>NW_026459548.1:0-54250 GCF_021730395.1 Mercenaria mercenaria
AGTCCATACGGGCTTTTCGGATCCATACCGGCTTTCACTTGTACAATGACACCCCCAAAGGGTTTTTCGCAGTTCTTACATCCATCCAAAAGCTCAGCAAGTACCTTTAACTCTAACTTTAGGCCCTGTAAATCAAAATACGAATTCATCTAGAATACAATGTAGTTACAAATTAATTTTCTCAGAGGATATTTGTGTAAGTGTATTATGCATGGATGAAATATAAAACACATTTATTGCTTTTTTTTTGGACACTGCAATGAAGTATCATTCCTATATTTTGAACCCATTGATATTTTTTCTTTAAAACAATTTCAGTGGTATTTTGGATAGTTTGGTAGTGATTTCGGTATAAATATAACATGCACTGGTTGCAGCGACGACTTTCACCGGGATCGGGTTTGTACAATTTTCCTTTTTAACCGATCACTTGTCCTAGAATGCCAATTTTAGCTTCAAAAATATAATCATTCTACTAGACAAACTACTAGTACAGTTTAAATGTATGTTGTACAGCAAAACGAACGTTTTAGGGCATAAAACTAAGGTAGAAAGAAAATAATCCCGCGCCCCCCAAAAAATACACCAAAGAAATTATAGATAGATCTACAATACGAATTTCTCTGTCTTGTGCCTTTTTATTTATTTATTTATTTATTGAATCAGTGTTAAATTTGAGAACTATTCTACTCGTTTTATTCCGCGAATGATTGAAGGGAGATTCCCAGTCCTCAAATTTACTTTTCCAATACTCTTTATAATTCATCATGGCTATAAAGTACAGAAATAATATCACCGGCCATTAGAAATAAAAATCTGTACATATATATAATATATGCAGATAAACGGTTCAACATAAAAAATGCAAAATTTAGTGCTGAAATTTTTTTTTTTTTTAAATAAAAATTTGGGTAAATAATTACTTCAGATGTAGAAAAAAATATTTTTAAACAAATTTTCAATGGGAATCGATCTCGCAGTCCTCGCGATATCAAGCATAAAAATGCTTCTTTCACACAGCTGCTTACCGATTGCGTCATATTTGTGACAAATTCTATCTAAAAAAACTATAGTGCTCATTGAGCTCCGCTCGAGTTATCTTTCTTGTTCCTACACATATTCTGTCGTCTTCTGAAAGAAGTTAATTTTATAATATTGGAATCTAATAAAAATATATGATTCTGAATGAAATGTATTTTGTTCTAGCTAGTGTTTTAGTAATCTAGCTGGATCGGGGCCCGTAACTTTTCTACCGAAGTTGAGAATATCTTCAGTAGCTTAGATCATTGAATCATTTTTTTTTATTTTGTCTCAAAAATAAAGACGTTTTCTCCTGTAATCATGAACATTTTCAACGGATTGATCTAGACTGTAAGCCTAAGCTTCTTAAATGTCGAATTATTGTATACACTGGGAAATGTGTTCGATAATTTTTTTCCGAGGTTTTTATAGCATACACTAGAATTATCATAAATTTTATCATTTTTTCATTTTCCAGACATTCCTTTGAAACACAAAAAAAAAATCGTCTGCACTTCTGCCTTCAATTTCTTTCTCTTTTCTTCTTAGTTACCCATCGAGAATGAAAAACAAAAACGTCTGGAGAGGCTGCATCGATCGCGCCCATTTGTTTCCAACAGTTTTATAGAACGTAACGACGCGACGTTGCGAAGCGTAACGTTTGGCGTTCAGCCAGACGTCGCTGAATTACACCTTCTTCACCTTAAGGAACTTGGCTTTCCCTTTGCTTATGCGTCCTTGTTCGACTTTCACCTTCGGGTTCCCTCCCCCGACCCCCGGCCCCATTTTGACCCTTAAATTAATAACTTGTTGGATGTTTGAAGCAACCCGTCTGATTTTTTTTTTACCATTACAGCTTCCATTTTTTTTTGTAGTCCTACTTTGCAAATTCGTGCCCTTGGGCCTTGTTTTTAGTGCTCTGTGCTTCCAAGAGGTTTTCCCTTACCTATTATCTTTTGATTACACGACGAGAAAACTGGCTCAGGCAAACTACGTATGAAGGGGGCAAAACTTCTGGGCAGTTCAACGCCTTTGAAAAAGCTCAAACCATTTTAAAAAAGCTGTCACATGTCTCCATCTTCAATGTGCACTTGCAACAATGTACCAGTACTTACACATTACATAACTAGGTAACTTAAACATCGTTTTTGATAATCGTTTACTTTTAGTTCTTTACAAATGGCATTCCGTTTTATAAAGGGGAACAACTCTTTTAGAATATTTTAAGTATCCAATTCTACGGGACAGAATGGTGAAAATGTTTGTAACATATAGGTTATTTTAGAAAAAAAATGTTGTTCGTTTTCTAAAAGTTTCTGTGGTTTTGAGATCTACTGTTAAACTTTAATGTAAGGTTTCTGTACAGCTGTGGAGGTTTCCGTTTCTGCTTGCAAAGTCGCCCACTTTCTCGGTCATTTTTATTTTGCTGCACGATATCAGGAAATGTTTTCATAATTAATCTTTCACGGACTTTAACACGAATCTTTTATATCATACATGTTTCTCTTCTATTACTATGAAATATGAACAAGGAAATAATACATTTACTTGTGTCGGAAGATCGGCACGTTGTGTATTTATAAACATATTTGAAATATTTAACTGCACGTGTATTTACTTCTTACTTCCGTTCGAAATCCACGTGCATGTGACCTCTCTCACCTCAAAGATGGCGTTAAAGTTGCCTGCGGCGTAAACGGACGTTGTGCGTGAAAAAAAGCGACTATCATGTGATTTTCTTTGCTGCGTAAAAATGTTCACTGTAGGTAGAAACTCAATTGTAGAAGAGTTTTTCGCGTACTTTGGTTTTTGTGATGTAAACACGCACCAGTAGCGAGTAAAATATAAATATAGGATTTCATATTTAGGAATCATATGCATTGATAATCGATCGATTTATTTTCTTTATTTGTTTAGGGTTTGACGCCGTTTTCAGAATTATTTCAGCTATGTAAAGGCAGGCAGTGAAACCAACCAGTGTTCCTTGATTCTGTACCTGTACAAACCTGTTCTCCATAAGTAACTGCCAAATTCCAAACATGTGTAGTGAATTGTGGCCTTTGATCAGCGATGGAAGGGGTCGCCGACCTGCAGAAGTGACGTCACCGAAGCAGCACGCGGGGATTCCAGCCAACCAGCGTGAGTCGAGTCCAAGCATTCCTATTGTGTAGACGTGTTTTGCATTGCTCTTCATATATCTGCTGCAGCCTCGATATATATCGGTTGTAAGTAGTCGTTTTTATGTATGTACTGTTCATCATTGTTATCTGTTAAGCTAAGAAGCCAGATATCATTGTATTCTTGTATTATCGGCATCCTGAATAGTGAAAAATCACTATACATGAAACAAAGGTGGAAAATGATTTCAGACACAATGTCTTCTATCATATCGTCACGGAGAACATACTGTTCGCCGGATAATCGAACTCACGACCCCGCGATCGGCGCTCTCCCAATGATCTAAGCATGTGGGTGATAATCGATCTAAGTTTTGACCGCCTGAAACTGTTGAAAAGATAAATTAATAATTGAGCCGCGCCATGGGAAAACCAACATTGTGGTTTTGCGACCAGCATGGATCCAGACCATCCTGGGCATCCGCGCAATCTTGTCAGGATCATTGCTGTTCGCTTAAAGAAAAGGGGGTATTAACTTTTGTATAAGAAAACTACAGCTCATCAAATGCAACCCGCTGTATTTACTTCTTTTTCGCTACTTTCAATTTTTCTTTTCACATGAATTTTTTACGCCGCCAATCTGCACTGATACCAGTGCAGAAAAAAATCAAAAATCCAATTTTGATAAATAACAGGCAAGTGTTGAGCGGATGTATTGCATATACTTAGCATTTCATTATGTGACATTTTCAGCCTGCCGATTCTATTGTTTCTGTGATAAAAACTAGTAAAACACAGGTTTCATGACACTAAATTTTGAGGCAAAAAATGGCCGTAATTGCACACCTTGCGCGTCATGTGCAGTATTATCTGCAAATGACTGGCCTAAAACAAATGTACATTTTTAAAGCATGTAGTCAGACAAAAATTGCATATACAACCTTATTTTTATGACAGCGTTGCTCGATTTTACAAAGAAATGATCGTGTCCGCTAAAGGATTACATTCGTGTCTATTACAATCTACTAAAGACACAGATATCTATTATACGTTTTATTTCCACATTTTTTGTTGATAGACATACCTTGAACATACTAGGAACAAATGACATTTTTCTGTCTAAACAGTAAACACTATCATGTTATGACCAGCCGAGAACATTTTGTATGTTTCTACAAACTGTCTTTAAATACTTTGAACACCTGGACATATAAATTTAGTGCCGAATGAACTTGTGATTGTTTTGGCGGTAAGCTCTTTGGCAATCCTGACAACTTGACATTCATTGCATTCCTCGCAATCCTGAAATCCTGATAATCCTGACATTCCGAAAAAGTGCTGATAATCCTGATAGTCCTGACAATCCTGATGATTCTGACAATCCTGGCTTTCCTGGCAATCCTAATAATACTGATAATCCTGACCACCCGGATATCCTGGCAATCCTGATAATCATGGCAATCATGATAATCCTGACAATCCGAAAAAATGCTGATAATCCTGACAATCCTAATAATACTGATAATCCTGATAGTCCTGATAATCCTGGCTATCCTGTCAATCCTGATCGTTTAGCTCAGGACTTCCTAGTATTGCCGCAATAAAATTTTTGAATTTTATTTTCGAAAATACCAATCACTGTCAATATCAACCTTCTACGCAGGTAAGATTTCATGCAGATGTGACGTCCATCATTTGATCTTGTTTGACTTCTTACCTGGAAAGTCTAATCAACATTAAAAACTACAAAGACGAATGTTTGATTTCACCATTCATCTTGGGAATGTAGAAAGACAATCACACATTGACTTTATTTTATATCTAAAGATATCTAATGGTGCTTTGGACTTCTCCCGTCACCTTCCTGTTGGTTTGATGTATAATGTTGTATTTTGCTGGATTGATGGCGGACCTATATTATTCTTTAAATGAATCAGATGCCGACCTGAAGATATACATAGATATAATTATCGATTAAAGACGTAGCATTTTTGAAATGATTTCACCACATGCAACAAACCAGAAAGAAAATGGTACTGTACATGTTATACCCTACCCCTACCATACTTTCAGACCCGTGGTCATGAACGAGAAAATAAACTAGCTCATTTCAACCTGAAAAATGGGTAAAATGCATACAGAATAATTGATAATTTATCTGCCATAGCCGTGAACCAGTCACTTCTGCTCAATGTTTCTTATCGCAAAGAGACCATTCCATGTTTTCGTCAATGATATAGGAACCTTTTATCAACTTTCAACGACAGTGGTTTTTCTTACAAGCACACAGGTTTGATAAGGAGAGTGAGTCACCACCACAACCATAAAGAAACCAGACGTTCTACCTTCGCAAAGTACAATGGGTCAACAAGATCGGCTGCTTTTAAACAAAGTACTAGGTACACCTAAACCGATGTCGTAAAATCACATGAGATGAAACTGTCTTGCGTTCCAATCGGTACGACCTCTTTCGGTCGTGCTAAGCAAGAAAACTGATCTAACATGTCTGTCTGTGTAAAGGCCTCAACAGACGGTAGGTTCTAGTTGTACAACACTAATTATCTCAAAGATGTACAATTTTAAAATTGTACATCTTTCACATTCAGACAGTATTCCACTCCCATATAAATCACAGAGATTTACCTAGTAAACATAGTGCATCAGGTACTGAAAAGAATGTAACCATTAAAGATAAAAAAAAAATAATATTTATGTATAGAATATATGTGTGTCCCATGAATTTGATTACTATGACACAAATGAGCCACGCCATGGGAAAACCAACATAGTGGCTTTGCAACCAGCATGGATCCAGACCAACCTGTTCATCCGCGCAGTCTGGTCAGGATCAATGATGTTTGCTTTCAAAGCCTATTGCAATTAGAGAAACCGTTAGCGAACAGCATGGACCAGACTGCGCGGATGCTGGTCGGAAACGCACTATGTTGGTTTTCTCATGGCGCGGCTCAAATCATTTAACTTTTCAGTGTCATCCTTTTTCCATTATGCATTGGAAGCCATTTTATATTCAGATTTGTGTTTATTTTTTGAGCAATTGTTTCTGGAATTTCATTCACTTGCCTCTTCAACTAATTATTTACCAATTTGTTGCTTGTCAACGTGGGTGGTACGTAAGGCAAAGCTTACGAAATAGAACATGTCCTAATCTGTAAGTCAAGACTTAAGATTTACGAAATCAAGGAATAGTATCGTACACACGATAATATTTGACTGTACATCTTAAATTTAATTGGTGTTGTACAACAAAAGCCTACCGTCTGCTGAGGGCTTAACACAGCTTTTTCTCCAACCCTCAGGACAGACTCGGTTTTTTATTCCATACTGTCCCTCGGGTAGGGAAAACCCCGTCTTACACAGGCAGGCATGTAAGATCCTTATAGTCATCTTCAAATACTACTCAATACTGCTTTGTTATTCTTCATTTATAATATTTCTAAACAGAAGCAATACAATCATTAGTGTAAAGACCCGGTCAAGGCACTGAAAATTTCTGAGATTCTCTCGAGTGTCTCCCACCTCACTATGAGGCCTGTACTGTTTCTTCCCAGGAAAGACGGCTTCGCGTGTATCGGTGCTATATACCGGGCACGTTAAAGAACCAGGCAAAGAGCTAGCCGGACAGGGCTGTATCTAAAAAGGATTTCTCTCTATCTGTTCTACTCTGTCCATCTGGTCATCTGTGTCTGTACTAGTAGAGGATGAATTTCGCGCCCTGTGTGGCTGCGTTTGCTACTAGTATATGTAAAGCGCTTTTGAACGTATTTATCATGAAAAGGGTGTTATATAAATCTGGTATAATAATAATGAATATAATAATGATAATAATCGTTGTTGTTTTCTTTACCCGTCCACGTTTTCTGTTGCGTAACAACAAAACCCCGACACTTATTGTCGCTATTGCACACATCTTCAGCTTCCCTAAGATCAAACACAGACACTGTACAAGTTGCCATGGAGATAGACAGTTGACAACGGTAGTCGTGCTGACCCGGCAGGTCGGACTGTTCTAGTTGCTTGTAACCTGAAATAGCAACATTTTATGATGACTGCTTGCACATTGGGTTTAAAAATCACAATATTCTGTACAGTACGGTCTATGCAAAAGAAGCAATACGCATTCAATTTCGTTCCAACGTATGCTGATCCCATCTTACTGTAATGCTTCTAATCGAAGTAAAAAAATCACGACGTTATAATAATGTAATTCTGTACTTTAATACTGTTGTATATTTATATTGATTAATGTTTGGAGTATATGCCATGCTACTGCTATGAAAGAACGGGTTTTGTTCGTTTCGGTTATGTTTTCACAAGTCTGGTCACTTTATCGCCCATGATGTATTTTCTCCAGACATTGAACCGCCTTACATAGCTTACGTTCTCTTTCTTTGGCAACGAAGACAACAGGGTTGGGAATAAAATTAAACGTGAAACAAAAATGTAATTTTCATTATTGTAAATCTTACTGGAATTATATTTCTTGGATTTCGTTCTATTTAGGTACCACCCTGACCGATACAATTTCACAATCTTATTCATTCGTTTCAGAAGTTGTTCTGATGACATCGTGAGATTAGTGTATCCTTCAACAACGCTGGCGATGATTGGCTGGAGACGTCGAGGTGCACCGTGGGGAAGGAGAAAAGTAACAAAATGGCGGCCGGCATTGAAAAGATTCTTCTTTTCATTGTATTGCACACATCGTCCACGACGGCACAGGGTCCTATAATTAGAATAAAACAGGTCTTTCTTTATCCGAGTGTTTCTATATATTTAAAATACAGAATCAACATCTTGAATTAATCGTATGAGGAGGCAAACACGTAATACATCAACACACAGACTTAATATCCTAGTGCTAGAGTGTCCACTTTGAGTAAGGGAGATCGGAGTTCGATCCGTGGACGCGTCATACTAAAGGCGAGGAGTAAGAGCTCCGCAAAGCGGGGCAAATGCTCTAAGTTTTAGATGAAAAGACGAAGAAGAAAAAAACAAGATTTTTTTAGTAGTGTGTGTCCGTGGAGTAGGTTTTGTGGCGAAGAAACTAAAAGTGATTGTTTGGGTGGTGTTTTGGAGAGGGTGTATTTATGTCGGGTTTGGGGAAGTGGGAGCGGCGTAATGTGGATTGTAACACTCGTCTAAGCATCACCCATATATATTTCCAGTTAATAACAGTTTTTGTTGTGCTCCAGACATGAAACAAAGTACAAATACCAAGACTTGAAGTTCATGTGCCTTATACATCATGTCATCGCCACTTACCTACATGCTATGACTGAAGTCAATACATTGAATGGCAAAAGCATTATACTCCGGACACCAAATAACAATAATAATTGTAAATTACCTTTGAGTAGTTACATTTTATTTTACGATAAAGTTTTTACCTTGACTTACAATTCCAGTACACAATGTCCTTAATTATACAAAAAAAAACAAAAACAAAACCTGTAAAAACAATAGGGAACAGCACTTTCCAGGAATTCAGCCACCCCTACATATTCACACCCGTCTTACCCGCAACCCTACAGCAGTGCATGCACGACGGTGTACACGCCCGAAAACACACAACAATACACAGACAAAGCCTAACACACAATGACGAAACAGACAAACATAAAAACACAGTGGAGTACAACTTTGGTACGGTCGGTTGAAAAACACAGTTAATACGTGGTTATGTCCTATTGTACGCGCGCATTGAAAATACACTACTAAACCTATGTTAAATCTAACCATAACCCCTAGTCAGTATTATAAAGGTGATTTAAAGTTGGCGTTTTTCTACCCGTCACGTAACATACCTCTGAGAGAAGTTAGCACTGGAAAATGTAACATCACAGTCGTCAGAGGTCTGACATGTAGGATCCTCGAACCCTGTGTCGTCAACGTCGGAAAGCTTCAAGTTGCCGTCAACTAGGACAAACTGCTGACGCCGGAAGTCGTTCATAGACATGGAACCGTACGGTGTCTGGCTCATGAAGTTTACAATCTTCGTTATATCCAAAAATACCTGTGATATAAATTCTGTTATGAATACAATGCTATATCAAAAATGCATTATTTCGCTACTAAAAAATTTGAATTTTAAAGGCACTGACCTCCAGATTTTGGCTCAAATGATCTTTCTTTAAAATCGAAGTTAAGTCATATTTTGAATATTGGAATATGAGGTTTTGTTTCTAAAGTATCTTAAAAAATGCCAAATCAAGGGAAAAAAATATGCCCACGTTGGGAATCGAACCCAAGCCGCCGCGACAATAAAAACTTTTCCGCTGTCGTTACCAATACCGCAACGGCGGATTTTGTGTTAATTCGCACTTGTGATAAATATAGATATTTACAATTAAGACAGTTTACCTCGAGAAAAGCGTACTGGGCCTCCGTGGCCGAGAGGTTAAGGTCGCTGACTTCAAATCACTTGCCCCTCATCGATGTGGGTTCGAACCTCACTCGGGGCGTTTATTTCTTCGTGTGAGGAAGCCATCCAGCTGGCTAACGCAAGGTCGATGGCTCTACCCAGGTGCCCGCTTGTGACTAAATAATGTACGGAGGGGCACCTGGGGTCTTCCTCCACCATCAAAGCTGGAATGTCGCCATATGACCTATAATTGTGTCGGTGCGACGTTAAACCCAACAAAATAAATAAAAAAAATCGAGTAAAGCGTTACAAACGCTTTTCGATTTCCATTGTATAAATTATCAAAAGCAACTAATTCCCGTGTATTTCCATAACATATAGTCTGTCAGTAATTTAGTTTCAAAGAATTTCCTCATACCTGTTTTTTTTCTTGACGTACGATCTGGAGGTCAGTGCCTTTAACGCAAAAAGTATCGCTTTTCAACTAGTAAACTGAACTTTAACGAGATTATTTGGAAGTTTCGTATTATTTTCTTTTCACCGGAATGTATATAATAAAAACCAGAATAAAGAAACAGAAACGAAATCATCTAGTTAAGACCAGAAGATAAAATAATGTAATGAGGCATGCTAACAAAACCTGGTTGCTGTTCGCGTAACAGAACAGTCTGCGAAATTAGAATAATCGAAAACATTCTGTTGAAATGTAAACATGAATGAAGGACTGTAAGCTTTATACGCTTTTGATTGGCAGATGCTAACTTCCGTTTATGTTTTTACGGATCACCAAGGAATCTTTCAGACTAAAATATTGCTAAATGTTGTTTAGAAAACAACTAACATAAACCAACCGTCTGCAAAAAAAGGACAAAACAAACAGCATTTTAACGAGTTATAATGACTAGCACTTACGGAGGGCTTACTGAACATTCTGCTTAATTTGTCTCTATAAATTTTATTTTATGCTTTTCAGTGAAATACTGAAATACATCAGTGATATAAAAAAATATTTCCACTGTTTCAAAGCAGCTAAAACATCATTTTTACTTTTCTCTGGTACAGAACTATACTCGAATGCAAAAGAATATGAATTATAATACACAACATGTATATAATATAATAGGATTGTTTTGTAAAATATACCCCAGTAAAATAAACAGATGCTCATGTATCTAAATACCAGCATGAACCTAAGAATGTAGGCCCTACTCTACATCGTATTACAATGTAAAAGAATCTGGAAACTTCTTTGAACTATTTGAAATTTTTTAACATAGATCTAGTCTCCATGACAAACAATGATTTATATTTCACTCGTGGCTACGCTACTCGTATTGCGGTATACTCGATATAATACTGAAACAAACAAATATCCATCTTTTATCAGTGTTTTAAGACATTTAGTCAAGTTTAAAACGTAACATATTTTGAACATCTATCTAGGATCTAATTGTTTTGTAAGTATTTAAAGTAAGTTTGTCATATCAATAATGATAATATTATAATTAAAATCGATTTATTTTATTCTTAATTTTGTTAACGAAGTGAAGAACGTATCCCTTAGATTATTTTCCGACATGAATTTGATCCAAGATTATGAGTTTAGTCATGAGTACTATAAGTGAGTAGAACATAACTTTCCCAAACTGTGGGACAGCGGGGAATAAGATACTGTGCGGTAGCCTTCAACTGCGATTTTTTTTAAAGCTGTTGTAAATTATGAAATGATGCATGTAGTTTATGACGTAACAAGGCACCCGTGTAGCTTGTCATTCCCTATAGGGGAAAAGATAAAGGTGACTTACTACCTGGGTAGCCTTGTTTTTTCCAACTAGGTTGGCAAGAAAACAGATTTTTTACCACACCTTAAAACAAAATTAGATGATAAAGATTTAGACTAAAGACATTTCGACATTTTTCACGCAAGCACATTTCGGAAAGATTACTTAAAATCAATAAAACATTTTAGTAGATCGTTTGTATTCAAAAGCATTGATTTGGATACACATTCTGATGTTGATTACGGAACGACAGACTTGTTACAACCACATTTGTAATAAAAACCAGATTTGTAATAATTATAACATTTCTCGTTTTTATTACAAAAGTGGTTGCAAAGGTTCAACCATATTTGTAATAACCAGATTTGTAATAAAAATCGCAAACTTTTTTTTTCGGGAGATGTGTTTTCCCACGTGATATTCAAGCTTATGCATGAGTTTTTATTAAGCACGTGCAGGTCGAATCGAACTGTCCTGGGTCATTTAAGACTCCAAACGTTTTACCTGAAATCCTTGTTCATGGACCTATTTTACTTTA
Organism: Mercenaria mercenaria; assembly: GCF_021730395.1. Taxonomy (NCBI): domain Eukaryota; kingdom Metazoa; phylum Mollusca; class Bivalvia; order Venerida; family Veneridae; genus Mercenaria; species Mercenaria mercenaria. Next base: position 11,839 of record NW_026459548.1, read on the forward strand.
AAAAATTATAACATTTCTCGTTTTTATTACAAAAGTGGTTGCAAAGGTTCAACCACATTTGTAATAACCAGATTTGTAATAAAAATCGCAAACTTTTTTTTTCGGGAGATGTGTTTTCCCACGTGATATTCAAGCTTATGCATGCGTTATTAAGCATGTGCAGGTCGAATACAACTGTCCTGGGTCATTTAAGAACTCCGAATGTTTTACCTGAAATCCTTGTTCATGGACCTATTTTACTTTAAAAAATTATTACATTTCTCGTTTTTATTACAAAAGTGGTTGCAAAGGTTCAACCACATTTGTAATAACCAGATTTGTAATAAAATCGCAAACTTTTTTTTCGGGAGATGTGTTTTCCCACGTGATATTCAAGCTTTTGCATGCGTTATTAAGCACGTGCAGGTCGAATTAAACTGTCCTGGGTCATATAAGAACTCCGAATGTTTTACCTGAAATCCTTGTTTATGGACATATGTTACTTTAAAAAATTATTACATTTCTCGTTTTTATTACAAAAGTGGCTGCAAAGGGTCAACCACATTTGTAATAACCAGATTTGTAATAAAAATCGCAAACGTTTTTTCCGGGATATATATTTTCCCACATGATATTCAAGCTTATGCATGCGTTATTAAGCACGTGCAGGTCGAATCGAACTCTCCCGGGTCATTTAAGAACTCCAAATGTTTCACGTTAAATCCTTGTTCATGGACATATGTTATTTTAAAAAAATTATTACATTTCTCGTTTTTATTACAAAAGTGGTTGCAAAGGTTCAACCACATTTATAATAACCAGATTTGTAATAAAAATCGCAAACTTTTTTTTCGGGAGATGTGTTTTCCCACGTGATATTCAAGCTTATGCATGCGTTATTAAGCACGTGCAGGTCGAATTAAACTGTCCTGGGTCATATAAGAACTCCGTATGTTTTACATGAAATCCTTTTTATGGACATATGTTACTTTAAAAAAATTATTACATTTCTCGTTTTTATAAACAAAAGTGGTTGCAAAGGTTCAACCACATTTGTAATAACCAGATTTGTAATAAAAATCGCAAACTTTTTTTTCCGGGAGATGTGTTTTCCCACGTGATATTCAAGCTTATGCATGCGTTATAAAGCATGTGCAGGTCGAATTAAACCGTCCTGGGTCATTTAAGAACTCCGAATGTTTTACCTGAAATCCTTGTTCATGGACATATTTTACTTTAAAAAATTATTACATTTCTCGTTTTTATTACAAAAGTGGTTGCAAAGGTTCAACCACATTTGTAATAAAACTCGCAAACATTTTTTTCGGGAGATGTGTTTTCCCACGTGATATTCAAGCTTATGCATGCGTTATTATGCACGTGCTTAATAACGCATGCATAAGCTTGAATATCACGTGGGAAAACACATCTCCCGAAAAAAAAAATGTTTGCGATTTTTATTACAAATCTGGTTATTACAAATGTGGTTGAACTTTTGCAACCACTTTTGTAATAAAAACGAGAAATGTTATAATTTTTTAAAGTAAAATAGGTCCATGAACAAGGATTTCAGGTAAAACATTTGGAGTCTTAAATGACCCAGGACAGTTTAATTGGACCTGCACGTGGGAAAACACATCTCCCGAAAAAAAAGTTTGCGATTTTTATTACAAATCTGGTTATTACAAATGTGGTTGAACCTTTGCAACCACTTTTGTAATAAAAACGAGAAATGTTATAATTATTACAAATCTGGTTTTTATTACAAATGTGGTTGTAACAGAGCTGTCACAGGAGACAACACGCTCGACTGTTTCAATGCTGGATAGTATAAGTTGGCACATCTGAGGAAACTGGAGCTGCCGATGGTGTTTTTAATGGCTTTCAATGGTGGATGAAGATATTGCCATGGACAATAGCTTGAGTCTGTGTCCAAAAAAAATAATAAGAGAGATAAGGATAAAGTGTATCAAAAACTAAATATGTAAAATTGTAAGCAAAACGGGGACATAAATCCTAGAGTATTGGTGAAAGAGTTATGGACCTTGTGTCATATAATGTGGGTGATAATAATGAATAATTACTTTTAAGTTTGAAATCCAAATACATTTAGTTATAAGAGACATAAAGTGAAAATAGATCAAAAGTAAACTTAAATTCAAGAAAAAAAGAACGTAACTAATGGACAAAAAACAGTATAGATAGGTACAACAGTAATGGTCCTTGTGTCATATGTTGTGGATGATGATGAGGAATAACTGTTTAAGTTTGAAACAAATCCATCAAATAATTACAAAGATAAAGAGATCAAAGCTTAAACCAATGTGCAGATGTGACAGGATGCAGGCGTCCACGCCGAGCAAGTAGGATAGCTCTGGTACAGACGCGGCAGGATGCAGGCGTCAACGCCCAGCAAGTAGGATAGCTCTGGTGCAGACGCGGCAGGATGCAGGCGTCGACGCCGAGCAAGTAGGATAGCTCTGGTGCAGACGCGGCAGGATGCAGGCGTCGACGCTGAGCAAGTAGGGTAGCTCTGGTACAGACGCGGCAGGATGCAGGCGTCGACGCCAAGCAAGTAGGATAGCTCTGGTGCAGACGCGGCAGGATGCAGGCGTCAACGCCGAGCAAGTAGGATAGCTCTGGTACATACGCGGCAGGATGCAGGCGTCGACGCCCAGCAAGTAGGATAGCTCTGGTACAGACGCGGCAGGATGCAGGCGTCGACGCCCAGCAAGTAGGATAGCTCTTGTACAGACGCGGCAGGATGCAGGCATCAACGCCCAACAAGTAGGATAGCAGGATGCAGGCGTCAACGCCCAGCAAGTAGGATAGCTCTGGTACAGACGCGGCAGGATGCAGGCGTCGACGCCGAGCAAGTAGGATAGCTCTGGTACAGACGCGGCAGGGTGCAGGCGTCGACGCCGAGCAAGTAGGATAGCTCTGGTGCAGACGCGGCAGGGTGCAGGCGTCGACGCCGAGCAAGTAGGATAGCTCTGGTGCAGACGCGGCAGGATGCAGGCGTCGACGCCCAGCAAGTAGGATAGCTCTGGTGCAGACGCGGCAGGATGCAGGCGTCGAGGCCGAGCAAGTAGGATAGCTCTGGTACAGACGCGGCAGGATGCAGGCGTCGACGCCCAGCAGGTAGGATAGCTCTGGTACAGACGCGGCAGGATGCAGGCGTCGACGCCCAGCAAGTAGGATAGCTCTGGTACAGACGCGGCATGATGCAGGCGTCGACGCCCACTATTAATTCAACTCGTTTAATAAATTCAAGATGAAAAGACACCCGTATAATAAGGGGTTCACATACGGCTTGGTAATGCATTCGTGCACTAACGGCATACTAAGTGTAATAATTGTCCGAGGGTCATTATTAAAATAGCTATAGAAGAATCATATGATGCGTTTATTGACATTTTTATTATATACCTCCTCTTCATAACTAGCATGCTTTTAAACGCCTTCCAAAATCTTGTAAGTATCATTTGTATTGCTTTTTCATCAACGATGTCATCATTATTTAAGAATCAGTCTGAAAAAAATATCAACCTTTCACCTGCCTTAATGACGTTAATACATTACGTCAACGGCAGAACGCTCGGAAGTTCCTATCACCATGGACCTTTATAATTACGGGGATAAATGCAAACTGCACGACTAATGGTCCCTTAACGGCAGCCGTAATGACCTCTTTAAACGGCTTTTTGTTACTTTTTATAGTGCGGTCTATGATCATATCAAATATCCTCCCAGGAGCTATAATTCGGATATAAATTACTGTACCAGACGTTACGTTTGACATGTTCGTTACGTTTCCCGCCATTTCATTGCAGACGGCGGTTTACGTAACATGATTAATTATGTCCCATTCACCACTATGTCGCTAGCCTGGTGTGTTATTTTGTCTCTTCAGCACTATGTCGCTGGCCTGGTGTGTTATTTAGCCTGGTGTGTTATTTTGTCTCTTTAGCACTATGTCGCTGGCCTGGTGTGTTATTTAGCCTGGTGTGTTATTTTGTCTCTTCAGCACTATGTCGCTAGCCTGGTGTGTTATTTTGTCCCTTCAGCACTATGTCGCTAGCCTGGTGTGTTATTTTGTCTCTTCAGCACTATGTCGCTAGCCTGGTGTGTTATTTTGTCCCTTCAGCACTATGTCGCTAGCCTGGTGTGTTATTTTGTCTCTTCAGCACTATGAAGCTAGCCTGGTGTGTTATTTTGTCTCTTCAGCAATATGTCGCTAGCCTGGTGTGTTATTTTGTCTCTTCAGCAATATGTCGCTAGCCTGGTGTGTTATTTTGTCTCTTTAGCACTGTGTCGCTAGCCTGGTGTGTTATTTTGTCCCTTCAGCACTGTGACGCTAGCCTGGTGTGTTATTTTGTCCCTTCAGCACTGTGTCGCTAGCCTGGTGTGTTATTTTGTCTCTTCAGCACTGTGTCGCTAGCCTGGTGTGTTATTTTGTCTCCTCAGCACTATGTCGCTAGCCTGGTGTGTTATTTTGTGTAACCAAAGTAAAGACAAGGCTGCTTAGTGATAACAGACAGCTGTATTGACGACGTCCTTACATGACGTCACGGTTGTTCCGTACTGTAAACAGAATGGTCAGGAACGGATTTTACTGTCAAATGCAACACAATGTATATTCAGCTGGAATCAATTATTTCTTAAGCATATACTAAGATTTGAACTAGGCTAGCGCATGTGTTACCAGAAGAAGATTCCGATATTTTACGACAGTATTTACGACATAGATCTACTGATAATCACTTTCGGGCATGCGCAGAAGACCGCTCCAAGTCTGAAATGAGTTACATCGATATGTTTGTATAATCAATTTTCTGGACAATAACATAAACCTGTCTCCAAATTGAGGCAAAATGATTCAACAATGCTGATATAATGAAACAGAAACATTGTTGTTTAAGTAACCGCGCTTGTGTCTTCAAAAATGTGATTTAGTGCTTTTTTTTCATTTGAATACCACTTTTTGCCGAAATATATTTACGACTCTTGCATTGTAATTATTACTCAATTTATCCGTACGAGGATATATATTTTGTTCAAAGATTTACCGGTAATTCATTCATTGTTAACAATATAGAAATTCCCGCGCATTTCATAAGAAAATAGAAGCATTTTGGAACATTAGAGGCATATATTCACCTTATCGTCTCGTCATCCATTTTTAACGTCTTCATTCTTTCAATCAGAGTTCCCTGGTAAATATCAGACTACATACATATCAGAATCGACAAACACTGGTCATTTTATAATAATTTACGAATAGAACTACAAGAAAAGTATATAAAATCATATGCCAGAATAGGGCGAAAGTTGGTAAAATGACAGAAGACACGGGTTTGAGCATGAAAATTCTTGTGCCATGTTCTTCTATGTTTTAGTTCAGAGCTATAAATGCTGGATAGATAAAATATTGACGGCAGTCAATAAAAACTCTTTTTGCACAATGCGAGATGATTTGTAGATTCGAATGTCGACATTTGATCATGAATATTAATGCATGCACGTTGAACATTTCATTAAAAATGTTTTTCAGCAGTCAGTGAAAAAAATATCTTGAAGATTTTTGTGTGGAGTCCGGCACAAATTACCGAGAAGTCTAGAGAGATCATTTGTAGATTTGACAAGTCGAGGATCTCGCCTTATGGATTACGTTAAAGGAGGACGAACCGGTTCCGGCACTTCCTCTCTAAGCATGGTTAATTTCTGTCAAAGCAACGTTACAGTAGTCACAGAGTTGATATTCAAAGTTTTGCATTCCGCTGAAAAAAAAAAGGAATTCACGTTCAGTCGTAATGTATTACGTTTGATAGAAGTGACAGCAGTAAAATAAAAGAGCATGCATTTTGTACGTTGCAGAGAGAATACACTTTCAATTTCTTAACATTCTATTTTCAGTATGGCCACTTCAGTTATTTCAAAGATAACTTAACAAAGGTAACTTAACTAAATTTCATTTAGGATGTGAAAATACAAAATACTAAAATCACTATAATATTATCTAAATGCGTTTGGAAAATAAAAGTATGTTACACGAATCTCTTCAACAGTATGAAGCGAAAGAGAACACGTAGATCTTAAAACGACATGTTATATTTGTGTACTTTGCTAAATAGTTGAGCTTGCAGTCGATTTCCTCGAGGTTTGACTGTAATGTTTGTGTCACTCTTACAGGTGGCGCTGTATCACCAGCTTCCCAGGAACGCAGACGACTACTTGTGACTAGAGGGCGCTCCACCGTCTGATGTTTCCCAGAAAGACCTGTTAGTTTTTGTCGGAAACAGACTGTGGCATTGACGTACTAGCTGGAATTTGATGAAGAAATTGAAAGTGTCTGAACGGCAATTCTTCGTCTCCTAATTGTCTGGCTACAAACAAGCTATTTTTTTTTATTTTCAAACAAATGTTTCCAATATTTCTAAGCTGAGAAGGAAAGGCACATAGTTATACCAAATTCGAACAGCGTCTGGAGTTATCTCCTATAAATATAACCGGTGTCAGTAGATATAATTTATCTCAGTTCTACTTTCGTGAAACTGAAACGGTTTTATACACATTCTGAGTAATGTTTGCCGTTGTGTTCAAAAGCAGACGACATTACTTACTTGTATCGGTGGACATTGTTCGACTGTGCCCTGGGGCAGGTGAAGACCCGGAAGGTTTGAGCATTTGTACCTGAAAACCAATTTAGATTTGATAACTAATAGTAACTGTCGAAAATCTAAATATCAAACAACATTTCATAAACTCATTAAGCGAAAAGATATCGATTAGAAATAAAGAAACTATGTTCCAACACCACCGTCTTCAGGAAACCTAACCCTTCTTTATCATAATACTGGCATTAACAAATAAACAAATACCAAGCAAAATCATAAATTACAAAGTCAAAACAAATATACAAAGTAGTACAATGCGACATCTTCTTCGAACAGTCGAGGTAGAACAAACTCTGGAGAGTTTAGATCAGTTTACTGTGCACACCAGAACTTAAACAATGCGCACATAACCTGTGCTCACCAAATGTCACCTTGTGCGAACTTAACCTTGATTTCACAAGCCGTAGATGAACAGTAATTAAAATCAGAAATTTGTGTATTCTTCGTTCTGTAAAGCAAAGGGAACTTATAGATCTTAAAAATGCATGTTATTTATTTGTGAACTTTGCTAAAAGGTTGAGTCTGCAGACGATTTCCACGAGGTTAGATTGTGACGTCTGTCTCGCGCTTACAGGTGGCGCAGTATCACTTTTACAGGTGACGCTGTATCACCATCTTCCCAGGAATGCGGACGATTACTCGAGGGCGCTCGACTTTCTCATGCTTCCCTGGGTGGCCTGCAAGCTCTGCCGGAAACGGATTGTGCCATTGACTTACTGGCTGAAATATGATGTAGATGTTCAAACATTAGGTTTCAAAATCCGAACTGTTTGTCAACAAAAAGTTTGGCTAATCTTGTTATTTTTTGAATTGAAAAATATTTTTCTAATCTTCTACTTTCACTTTTTGTTATGTTAGCAGAATACCACTAAACTTTGTTCTTTGTTTTTAGAAGAAAGGAGCGTAATTACACAAAATTTGAACTGCCTCAGGAGTTACCACCTAGGTGTGTAATTCTGAAATACATACTAGTAAATTATTATCATAGGATACGAGGATAAAGATATATCTACATGCTTGAAAAATAAAAACAATAATTAACGAATGTTTAACGGTTATATGTTTCCTATTGTGTTCTACGAGCAGACGACATCACTTACTTGTATCGACTGACGTCACGCGACTGCGTCAAGGTGCAAGGCCTGGATTATTTTTGTGATTTCGCCAATTTACATGGGAACCTGAAATATCTAAATATCATACAACATTTCATAAACTGCATTAAGAGAAAAAAATCCACCAGAAAGAAACTATGTTACAAAAGCTCCGTCTCCAGGAATGTAACCCTATTTAAGGGTATGCCTGACATTTAAACAATATACAATGTACAATAACATAGACAAATAAAACAAAGAAAGTAGAACAAAGTCACACCGTCATGAAACAGACATAGAGAAAACAAAAACTTCTCGAGAGTTAATTGCATCAGACCTTACAAAGTGCGCACCAAACCTCGGAAAGTGCGCACCAAACCTCTACTACTGCTCATCAGACCTTATACAGTGCCCACCATACCTCAAGTACTGCGCATAAGACCTTAAACAGTGCCCACCAGACCTCAAGTACTGCCCGCCAGACCTCAAGTACTGTGAATCAGACCTTATACAGTGCCCACCATACCTCAAGTACTGCGCATCAGACATTATACAGTGCCCACCAGACCTCAAGTACTGCCCGCCAGACCTCAAGTACTGCGCATCAGACCTTATACAGTGCCCACCAGACCTCAAGTACTGCGCATCAGACATTATACAGTGCCCACCAGACCTCAAGTACTGCCCGCCAGACCTCAAGTACTGCGCATCAGACCTTATACAGTGCCCACCAGACCTCAAGTACTGCGCATCAGATCTTATACAGTGCCCACCAGACCTCAAGTACTGCCCGCCAGACCTCAAGTACTGCGCATCAGACCTTATACAGTGCCCACCAGACCTCAAGTACTGCGCATCAGACATTATACAGTGCCCACCATACCTCAAGTACTGCGCATCAGATCTTATACAGTGCCCACCAGACCTCAAGTACTGCCCGCCAGACCTCAAGTACTGCGCATCAGATCTTATACAGTGCCCACCAGACCTCAAGTACTGCCCGCCAGACCTCAAGTACTGCGCATCAGACATTATACAGTGCCCACCAGACCTCAAGTACTGCCCGCCAGATCTTATACAGTGCGCAACAAACCTCAAGTACTGCACAGCAGACCTCAAGTTCTGCCCACCAGACCTCAAGTACTGCCAACCAGACCTCAAGTACAGCCCACCAGACCTCAAGCACTGACCACCAGACCTTATACAGTGCTCACCTAACCTTGCACAGTGTGCAAAAAATCTCAGGTACTGCGGACTAAACCGCGGTCTTAGAGCTCACAGAATGTCTAAGAGGATATTGTAGTGTTATTTCTAGAGTTCAAAAAGGGGCAGGGTGCTCTTTTAGACGTGAAAGTTACCATAGCAGTATTTGCATTTCTAGATGTCTATAGCTAATATGTATTCCATTTATCTTTATTGCACACTTAAAAGAAATGTCACAGAATAAAGGGGTAAATCTTCCCAAAACCAGTAACATACTTTACAAAGGCTTTTTACTTACTTTATAGTTTAGGTTAAACCATTCAAGCCTTTCGCTTAAAAATGTCACCAAGAATGTCAACTTATTCATATGAAATAGTGGAGGGCCTTAATATAAGCTTATTCTTGAAACCAAGATCATGTTGTAAACAACATTGTAAAAGGCCTGTTTCAGGTCACATTGTAATCTAATAATTGTCAAAAGTCATGTTGTATTGATCAGGTCTTTCTTCAATATTTCATTAACAGAAAAGTGCTATTACAGTCAGGTTAAAGTTTACTTACTAAAACGCATATCCAAAATATACTATCCGGATACTGGTACACTTTCGGAATGTTGTCTGAAAGTCTGAAAGTAGCTTTTACTCAGTTTACATGACCCACTAGGGTAAACCAAAGATAATTCCTCAAATTTTGATGTTTCTCATCATAAAAAATACACCGACAGTCAGCTTTTTTGAAGGAAATATGGAAAAATTGCATACGACATCGGGAGTAATAAGACTCGTGAACGGACATTCTAAACTTACTTTTACTTTCGATATTCCTTAAAATTTGTGCATTTTCTAGTTGAAATTACAGTAGAATCAAACTGCATTGATATATACTTGTTATTATACTAATCAACGGTCTATTCTAAATGTTGCACACAAAAAATAAATCTAGGGCACTTTTCACGTGCTCGGTAATTAACTGGTCGCTTAGGGACGCCTTTTTGACATTACACAGGATCCATACTCTTTATCAATTAGTTTTAACACTTCATTGATTCTCATTACCTGTGTGCACTCGCCGTGACGTAATTTGCTGATCAAAAAATCATCGAGGCATGTCAACAGGGAAACTGGCGGGATTTAGCAGAAGATCAAAGGCAAGAGGGCACATTTTAAGGGCAGCGTGGCGGCAGTGAAAAGGGGCAAGGCGGGGCGCCCCGCTGCGTCGCTCTAGAAATAACACTATATCCGATATTGTAAATAAAATATGAAGGTGCGTGTGCTTATTTTTGAGATATTTAAACATGATTAAAGTGAACTACACATACATGCTAACTTCATGACATTTTTTAAAAATTATTTATGGTGCCAGATGTTTTAATGTAATATTTTAACTTTAGAAAAATTTGAGATGCTTTTAAAAAGATTCTATACGTTGTGTTAACAATCAGCTTTTAAACACATTAAAATCACGAAATTGCTGTGAACTATGTTAATTTTTGTAGATAAAGTCCATACTTTTAAATAATCTGTCTTTGAACGCTGTATCTATGTCAGTGGGCTTGTTGCAGAGACATTTCGAATGTCTTAGTTTCGGCTCATCTTCTTTCATCAGCGGTCCTGTGCAAGTTATCCTTCTGCGCCAGTAAAATCGTTGGCTGGCTTCATCGAGCTGTTGTCAACAGAGAACATAATTCAACATCTTGTATAAATGAAAAAAAAAAAAATCACTTTGTTTAACATAACTCGGACCAGAAATCTTAACATATTATTGAATCTTGAAAAGCACTAATTTTTTTTTTTTTTTTTTTAAGTTTACATTGTAATACTTTATTAATTGTCAAATAAAAGTAATATTTAAGAATATGAATATGTTATCTAAAATATTTAGAAATCTTTACATTTTATACATCGAACACATAGATTTACTTTCTTTTTAATAAATGAAACATCTTCTCTTTTTTTTTCGTTTGAGGCCCCAATGGGTAACCCCGTTTATTCTCCCCGTCACATGGTTAGACTTGGGTCGGGGAACCATCCCATGCTAACCTTACAAATACACACATACAAATGAGTTAAATGTAAGATATAAAAAGAAACATAGCAGAAACAGATTCCGCAATGACAATGTTCAGGGGAGATAATTCTGCAGTTATGTTTATGGTCTGAAGCCTCAACGCATAGTACAAAAAATATACTACTTGTATATAAAAGAGACAAAAAGTCATATTCACGTACAGATACGCAGTTCATTATAATAGTACTTACACATGTATATAATTATATTTATTTACAGCTATTCACAAATTAGCTTTTGTATAAGAGACCAGTGAGCTTTATTTTTTCCAGCTTTATCTGTTTCGCTATTAATTGAAGAGGCAAACTTTAAGCTATTTCTTAACCCTTGCAGTGATGGAATTATTTCTTTTCTTTTACACATAAATATGTATCTTTTTATTTCTAGACTCAAAATGTTAAAAGTTTCTTGTTGTTTTTTTTTTCGTATATCCTAAAATAAAAGATTTATTATCTACGTAAAATGTTACATCAAAGCGTTGAATTATATCCGATACATCTCCAAGTAAAGATTGTATATGGGTACACTCCCAGAGCAAATGAAGCAAAGTTTCCTTTTCTAATTTGCAAAAAGAACATAATTCTGTTTTAGATATCTTCATTTTATACAACAAAACGTTTTTTCCTAAAATTCGATGAACAATTCTTGTTTGCAGCCACTGTAAGTAAGGATCATTACTAATTTCAAAAACCCAGCCGTGAATTTCTTCCCATTCTGAATTATGAATTTCAAAAACATTCATTCATTTATCATGACAAGAAGGAATGTCTCTGTTTCTAACAAGTATACTGTATATATGGTTCGTTCCTTTCTTAGAGTTTAAGATCGGTTTTAAATACAGCGGTATAATAGGAAATTTACATTCAATACTTATACCGCTTTTGTTTGATTTTACCGTTTTAATAAGTTTGTTTAAAATATTTCGAATTGCTGCAAATGCAAGAAAATTAACATTTGCACCAATTTTTCTTTCCAATTCTACTCTATCAATTATACTGCCATCTGTATTTATTATGTCTTTCACAAACCTTATTCCTCTTTGATAAAGGTATTTCATATAAACAGGTTTCTGATCAATTTGTATCAAATGATTATAAAACAGCGGCGTTTCTAGAATTTTAGTCATTGTGTCAGTTGGAAGAACAGCAATAAAGTGAGAGTACGAGCACAGAACATCTTTCCAGAAAGGGTTTTTAATTTGTTTTACTATAGTATAGAAGACGTTGGTCTATAAAAAAGAAACACAAAACGTTTGATGTTTCAGCAGAAAAGTTCACGTGTGGTAATAAACTGATATATTCGTGTCTTTGTTCATTGAATTTATATATTATGAGAACCTCGAATTATATTATTGATAAACTCATCTGATAAATACAAGATGAAAAGACTCTCGTATAATAAGGGGTTCATATTCTTCATGCCATAATGACACACCAAGTGTAATATAATTGCTCTAGGGCCATTATAAAAGTAGGTGTGCCATCACGGCTATTGCGGTTATTGACCTTTTTATTATATATCTTCTCCTCATATTTATCTTGGTGTTTCCAAACTTTCCAAAATCTAGTAAGTATCATATGTTTTCATTAACAATGTTATCATTATTGTAGAATTGATCTGAGAAAAAATTAGCAACTTTTCAACGGCCATAATGACGTTACTACAAGACGTCAACGTGAGAACGCTCCGAACACCCGGGAACATTATGATTACGCTGCACCATTATTGGTCCGTCAACGGTAGCCTTAATGACCATTTTAACGGCTATAATGATATCAAATATTCTCCCAGGGGTACAATTCGTACACAAATTACTGTAGCAGATGTTATTATAATACGCTTGACCTGTATGTTACGTTTCCCGCCATTTCTTGAGTGTTGCAGACGGCAATTTACGTAACATGATCCGTTTTGTCTCGTTTCTGAGTTATTGCGAAGCAAATGTTGCTGGCCTGGTGCGTTTAGCTTCAGCCAAATTACTAAGATTTAGAGTTGAAAGGCGCTCAAAACAACAAACTCGAGCTGTTGTCTTGAAAATAATAAACTGGCTCCCGGTAAACGTATTGACGTATACACAAGCTGTAGTGTGCAGCATGTACGAAATTAAGGGAAATGTAATACAGTCATGTATATAAGTCTAACGTAACGCCTGCCAGGGTTAATGTAATACATGTATATAGGTCTAAGTTAACGCCTACCAGTGTAAATGTAATACATGTATATAGGTCTAACGTAACGCCTGCCAGGGTAAATGTACATCCGGCTAGTAAGTGTTTATCTTCTGATGAGCTTGAAAATAAATATTCGTGTTTTAATATATATTTATCATGTCTCAAGTTAATACTCGATGAAAGATTTCCACAGACTAAGCAGGGATTTATTTTGCACACTGCATTTCGAATATCATCAAGGTGAGATAATTGACAATCATGAATATCACCCGGCCTAGACCGGCTCCCGTCCTTATAACTGTCATATATAATTTTGCTTTATTACAGAGTATGTTCTTTCTATACCGACAGTTATATTGTCCCTGGCTCCCGCGGCGAACAAAGACATCAGATAAAAATGTGTTATTTTAGGGGCTTAAATTTAATCATTAAATGTTTGCAGTATTTACGATAAATAACCATGACGCCAGGGAGCCAGGATACATCCCGCCGGGTGATATTCGTTTTCCTGATCCACGACAACAGGATGCAACATCACGACAAGGCGATGTAACAGCTCGATAACACGATGTTACAGCGCGATAACACGACGTTACAGCACGACAACACGATGTTACAGCGCGATAACACGAAGTTACAGCGAGATAAAACGATGTTACAGCGCGATAGAACGATGTCACAGCGCGGTAACACGATGTTACAACGCGATTGAACGATGGTACAGCGCGATAACACGATGTTACAGCACGATAACACGATGTTACAGCGCGATAGCACGATGTTACAGCGCGACAGAACGATGTTACAACGCGATAAGACGATGTTACTGCACGATGGCAGCGCGATAGCATTATGTTATAGCACGACAACAGGATGTTACAGCACGATAACACGATGTTACAGCAAGGTAACACGATGTGATAGCACGACAACAGGATGTTATAGCACGATAACACGATGTTACAGCACGACAACAGGATGTAACATCACAACAATGCAAAAATCGAAATTGGCAGGCAGTGCTGCATTAATTTCGCACTAAAAATTTAGGTTGCCGTGGTGACGAGATTGACAGTACGACGGCATGACAGCATTTATATCGTGTTACCACGTTCTTGTTAGACAGGCGATATTGCATCACTTTATCGTGCTATCGCATCGTACATCGTGCTGTCAAATCGTGTTATCCTGCTGTTGCATCGAATTGTCGTGCTGTTGCATCGTCTTGTCGTGATGTTACGTCGTTTTGTCGAGCTGTTTCATCGCCTTGTCGTGATGTTGCATCCTGTTGTCGTGGATCCGGAAAACGAATATCACCCGGCGGGATGTATCCTGGCTCCCTGGCGTCATGGTTATTTATCGTAAATTCATCCTGCACTAGTACAGACACAGATCGAACTGACAGAGGGACAGAGTGAGATGAAGCCCCCAGAATAGACAGAGAGAACAGATACATGTAGAGAGGTATGTACGTGACCATATAATAACGGATGTTGAATAATGAGCGAGAAATAATTAATTACTAATTACTAAACTCATGGTCACTGAATAATGCCCCAGAGTGATTAAATGCAACAATGGACATTCGACAATGTCAACGAATAATTTAATATAATAATAATATAATAAACCGATGCTATGACCACTGCATAATGAGTGGGAATGATTTAGTAAACCAATATTGTGTCCATTAACTAATTAGGGAGGAAATAAAACAGTCATCAGAAAAAAAAAAACGTATTTATAGATATGTTAATCTATGTTATAATCTGAAAAAAAGTTGTAGGATTAATTTGACACTTTTCTTCAAAACTTGTCTTTGATCTACCAGTAGATATTTTTTCAGGAAAACTAAGTTAGTCCAAGGATAAAAAAGAAGAAGCAGTCGTTTGACTTATGGTTCCTGTCTTCTCTAATAAACGTAGTTAGTTTTTCTTTTGTTTTCTTGGCACTAAAGTCACACCATTTCAGTTTAAGTCATGATGAATTCTCTAGCTTTTGATATAGAAAGATTACACCAGGTGTCTTTCTAGGCATGGTGTAATGTATAGGCTGGAACAACAGTAGAACAACCGAGCTTGCACAAGGACAGAACAACTGAGCTTGCAAAGGAACAGAACAACCGAGCTGGCACAAGGACAGAACAATCGAACTGGTACAAGGGTAGAACAACGGAACTTGCACAAGGACAGAACAACCGAGCTGGTACAAGGGTAGAACAACCAAGCTGGCACAAGGGTAAAACAACCGAACTTGCACAAGGACAGAACAACCGAGCTTGCACAGGGACAGAACAACCGAGCTTGCACAAGGACAGAACAACCAAGCTTGCACAAGGGTAGAACAATAGAGCTTGCACAAGGGTAGAACAACCGAGCTTGCACAAGGATAGAACAACCGAGCTTGCACAAAGGTAGAACAACCGAACATCCGTTAGTTAGCTGGATTGCTTCAACACATAAATGATAATACACATAAAACGTAAAAATGCTAATTAACATTAACAAATACAATGTAATATAACAAACTGTTTGCTTGTTAAGGTTTTCTAGTGTATGAATATTTGGATGTCGATAGTACAAAGGTAAAACCATTTCCTTTTAGTATTACGTTTGTGAATTCAAACAGAATATGAAAGCCGTCTACATGTTATCTTGACAAGTATTGCATTTTCTAAAATTGATCGGTAGTTCTACCGATATAGTATAGTAACTGTTGTTTGCTAAGAATACCTTTTCTGCATTTCTAGGACCTGCGGTATCGGCGAATGACAGAATTTGCAATGTCACACCAAAAATAAATAAAAAAGCAAAAACCCAAATGATTGCATAAAAGTAGTGTATTCATAAAGATTTAACATTATATTTCCCTGTATTTTAAACTTGAATGAAAAATCTTATGGATTAAAAACAACTCCATATTGTTACAGTACAGTATTTAAGAAACAGATATAATGGTTTTACTTCTTATAGGTATGATGCCTTGTTTCTGCCATCACCTTACGTCGTTCTGTCGCAGTGACCACACGACAATCTCAATAACAGCGACTAGCCAAACGTCGTCCGGTCAAACGTTGCCCAAATAAGCGTTGTGAGACACCCTCCATCCAATAGAAACTTGTGGCTCTTAGCTTTTTTCAAAATAAAAAAAGTAACCGGCGCTCTATTTCCATACGAGTTTATTTCCTTTCGACCGCTGTGACCTGAGAAAAAAACGAAATAGCTTTTCTGTGTCATTTCCTCTTACTTGGCAAAATATCATTTTATTGTTTATGACAATATTGATAAGGAAACTATACATTTTAAATGTCATTGATGTCTGTTAACTTCCGAGCATTGTCACATCAAAAGCATTAAGGTAATAAAACAGATACTATGCTCAGTGTTATCTGTGTATTCATCTGTAACCTCCATATTATTCTATACACATTTTCAGTCCTTTAATTTCGGTACATTTATCAAACTTAAAGTATTAGTACGTACAGATGGATGTTTGGGGCTGTTTTATCTTGTTTTATGGCA
This sequence comes from Mercenaria mercenaria, assembly GCF_021730395.1. NCBI lineage: Eukaryota > Metazoa > Mollusca > Bivalvia > Venerida > Veneridae > Mercenaria > Mercenaria mercenaria. Next base: position 28,551 of record NW_026459548.1, read on the forward strand.
TTATTATCTCTTTCCTACGTGTGCGATGTAAATATGTGTTTTACGTCACGTATTTTTTGTCTATAATTTTTCTTTTGTACAGATGACAATCATAAAAACATCCGTAAACATATACATTTAGATTTTGAGATTTGTTTTACGGACAAAGTATCAAAAATTGCCGAATACGAACTTTTTAAAGAGTCGGTATTTTCGTTAATGTAAAAGTAACACTCTGAGGTGTTTTAAGCGCAATGTGACGTTAAATATTTCTGTGTCAAACTTTATAGACAATGAAATAAAAGCATGAATATAAATATTCCAAATGGAGCCATAAGAGAGGAAATAATATATCAATTAACAATAAAAGCATTTATTCTACAATCTTTTCCTATATGTTGTAGCGCAACAACCACCCGGATATATTGGGTGTTTCCGTATGGACACATTTGGGAAAATTACTGTACGGTCAATACAAGTTTACAATAATGGTACTTACTGTATTGGTTTTTGCAAGTTTTCAAAACACAGATATGCCGGTACACAGGTAAATTGATTTGAAATACATTTGCTAATATTCGCTCACTATAAATGGATGTGTTTCTAGCCAGAATCATTTCTTAACTAATGTGGCCATAGTTACAGCAGTATGCGCTCTCAGGGATTGTGCTGAATACTTTCTCACACACGCACGCACACACAACACATATACATGAATATTTATTCACATACTTTTATTTGTTTAGTGTTACATTTTAACATTTTTACATATGTCTCCTCTAAAAGTATTTGGTAACTGTTCAGCGATACCACATCAATTTGTTTTGTTTCGGAATGTTACATGTACAGTCCATAAAATAAACAAATGTGTTTGTAAAAATGGACGGATCTAAACGGAATGGGTGGAGCATTTTATTGAAATATTTAGATGGCAAAAATAAATACATATCCTAGCCCTGACAAACCTGTAAACCGAGCCAGTCTATTTTATAAGTACAACAACACGTTTGATCCATTTAAACGAGTTTTATTATGTTATAAAGAGAGGCTTGAAATAATAAAGTTACAAGTGGTCTGACTTACTTTAGTTTATGTGTACAGGTTCATTTTCAAATTTGAGGGCCGACAGTGTCTGACAGTGTGTGGCAACAATATTCTGGATGATGCTAAACTACCCTATTGCGAATATGAATGTCCAGGACACATGGCGGAGTTCTGTGGAGGCGTGAAAAAGATGTAAGTATATGAAATACAGTGTATGTATTATTTTAAAAATTTGTTTCTAATCATATCATTTTATATCGTATTTTATTTATTTCAAACATTTCACATAAAATCTCAAGAAAGAAAGAAGTATTTAGAATAAAGAGGAATTTAGAATATTGTATTGAGTAGCAAAAATTAATAAATGATGTGCATCTCCTCCAAAATGTTTGTATAATTATGTAATTTTATAGTGAAAGTTTTCTATACCAAGCCTTTTGCAATGTATCTGGAATAGTATAATTGTTGATAATGAAACGAATAAAGATCGATCTGAAAGATCATTTTAACCTTGGACTATTATGATATGGAGACAGTTGGTATTTATTTCTATCAAATAAGTTCAAAACTTTACATCAGTATTAATCATAAAAACATAGGCAGTAAAGTTGTCTTACTATTTGTCATCACAGATGTTCAATATAAGTCAACTACAATGCCACCTATTACAGGTACGACAAAATACTGCTTAAAGAAGCGTATATAGAGAATGTTTGATTGCTTTTTGTCAGGAATTAGGTTTATCCGATAACATGAAGAAAAAATTATCCATTCCGAGTCTCCTCTAAATTTCAAACCAATATTTAAAAACGGTACAAATGCGCAATGTCAATTCACTTAGGCATTAAAAGCCGTCACCGTACCGTATCATATTGAGGTATACTAGTATGAAGTAGACTTATCTTAATATTTTTCTTGTTGTTCTCATAAACTGACAGAATGTTTGAACGATCTTCACCTCATTCGAACACTTAACCGAGAATACAATGCCTACTGTGCAAGTACTTGAAACAGTAATGCGTAAGTTGTATTGATTGAATAAACATTATTTGACCCTATAAACAAATCGTTTATACGACAAGCAGATATCGGCCTGATAAATGTAGTGGCGGGAAACAGTTTCTCTCATTTTACGGTTTGAAGTTTTGCAAATTAGTATTTTAGATCTGTTATAACCAAAATTATCATAGCTTGATCATCATTTTAGTTACAGAGAGGGAAACACTTAACGCTTATGGATGTCCCTCTGAGACTTCTGTCCTTGCTTTTCTTTTCCATCTCAAGTCTTCGTAGGAGCATACTCAAAGTTTGAGAATGGTAATTTGGGTCGCAATAGGTTGAAAAAGCCTAAAAATCTTCGGTTAACTGAAAAAGCTTTTACGATCAAAAGTATTGGGGGCAAACCATATGCTGGCACCCAAACTCAAAATTTGGGGAATGAAGAGATCCCCTTCCCCCATCAGTGCACCCCCACTCCTACGCCTATGGTTTTCTTCTCTCATCATTCTGTTCTGTATATTTCATCAATGTTAACAATATGCAACCAGCAATTATTTATTTATGTTCTTTACGACATTGTAGTTCAAAGAACAGAAACAATAAAAGAAGAAATAACAACAAAAACATCAGGAATAGAATTATCAAGCACAATAGAACCGATTACATTGCTAGAAATAACAAACGTATCACATGAAGGTACCGTCGAAACATTTATTGAAAAGAGCACTCTTCAAACAGGTAAACCTTTCTTCGATATAACTATGATGAACGTTATCGTTTCATAATATTATGTAAAAAAATGAAACACGAGGACTAGGAGGACAAATAGAAAGAAAGTAAAATATCTGGAAATTTGTTTTGAAGAAAGATGGATGATGTTCTCCTGTCAATATGTTTATGTTCTCTATTATTGTTATATTTTTGGTTTAAAAAACTATATGAGACATTTGTAACTAAATATTTAAATATTGGAGTGAACAAAAGTATATTGGGATGTGCCATGGGATGAAATAAACGCAGGATGTTTTTGTATTGAAACGCTCTACTTTGGACGAACAACTTCCTATTAAGTGTAAATCTAATAGATCAATAATTTCTGAATAACTACGGTCTTTCACTTACAAAACTGATATATAACACTTTCAGAGAAGACTGGAGGTATTTCAACAACTACCGCAGTTTCTGTTGCTCTTGCAAGTGTGGTTGTATGTCTTGGGACCATTGTACTGGCCATTTACCAGGTTTTGAGGTATTATTGCCTTAAGATTGCCTTAAATAGTCTGGTATACCTCTGATTGAGTCATATATAAAAACAATTGTAAAGAAAGAAAAGGCTATACATTAATTTATAATCCCAAGGAACTTCCTTTTGAAGCAAAAAAAATGTACCAAGCGCTTTCATGTTGGACACATTTAAATTGAGTCTTTCTGTGATATAACCCTCTCCTCCAATATCATCGGCATAAGCGAAACACAATTATATATAAACGGTGAATACACGTCATGATCCCAAGTAAGGAATACTGGTAAAGCAACAAATTATTTTTTAACAAGTTATACGAGATAAACTCTTCAGGACTCTCAAATTTTTTTTTGTTTGTTTAATTTTATTTTAAAGGCTTCGGCGAGATAGAAGTGTATCTTATAGCAGAGATCATAACAACGCGTCTGTACAGAGCTGTCATAATTCCGTGAGAGTGAAGAATGCAAGTAACACAAACCTATTTGAAACACAATTTGACAAACCGAATAATAATCAGCACGTCGTCGATATTGTCACAGAGAAGTTCAACTCAAGATCAATAGCTGAAGTTGGTAAAACACAGAGCTCAGTATTTCTAGCCCATACATGCCATACTGCTTACGACCAGACAAAAGCAAACGTGAGAAGTCTGAAACGGAATTATGTGGCGGAACATTCATATCTAAATGCTGTGCGAACAACGGAGGTTGTTCCACGCGATATCAAGTATCCGAATAACAAGGGGAACTGTGTAAATTGTGTATGTGAGTCGTCTGATAGTACTGAGTCAAGACTGAATGAGGAAGATGGTCATCACTATTTCATACTTGAACCCATGAATTGACTATGATCAAGACAAAATCCGTGTGCTTTCGGATATACATTTATATATGTCAGTAACCACATTGAGGAGCAACAGCATCCGCTCAAGATCATTGCTTTCAATTAGAAATCATATCGAAATGCTATTTTACATGTGTAGTATCTTACGAACAAACTGATTGTTTCTTAAAGCCACTTGAAAGGACCGGAATGAGATTTATATGCTCCCAAATATACGCAAAATGTTGTCAAATACATATGCCGATAGATTTAATGATAATTGCGCGTAAATGTAATGAAGTTAAATCATTTTAAATGCAGATATACTAAATTATAAATGTCAAGTTATTCAGTCTAATGTTTTCTTCAAAACTGACCTTCTCAACAAAGACCATTTATCTGTAAGTAAGGATTTGGAATTTACAAAATTTTGTGGTACAGGTTTCTCGTGCTCTATATTAAGTAACGTAGTTAATGTATAGGTTCTTACGGGTCATTGTGGTCATTCGAGGTTACTAATGGACTGCGTACAAGATAATCAACTCAGCCATCCACCCTTTGTGCTTTTGCCTATCAGTTGTATACATAGTTCAACTGTACTTTTTCTTTTGCTGCCTGTTTCATGTTTTGAAGGCAAGAAAGAGGTGAGCTTTGCGCAGGATTTTTTTTTCACAGTGTTTGTAAAACATAGAACATTGACTTGAGAGTACGGAATAGTTCCGGACTGTTTAATTACTGGAATATCATTAATCCCAATTATGATTTTTGTTTTCAGTGTATAATGTTAGTGACTGTGAATTTCCAAAGTTTAAAGGGGCTTTGTTTGTGGAGCAATCTTGTGTAATAGATGTTTATTGAAATGATGCTTTATGAAATACATAGTAGTCCGTCAAACAACTCCTATATTGTGTTCAGATATTTTTTTTCTAACAAAATCTGGTAGTAAAGATATTAAATTATTAATGTTTGGCTCGATGCAGTATATCAATCTCAAATAAATAATGCGAACAACCTTTGTCACAGGTCATTAAAATGTAAACCCACTCTGTTAAATTTACTGGTCAACAAAAACAAGTGAAAGCTTTGTTGCGTCATCCAAATTCTTCGAATCATAGACGGAGTGTATATAACTTGGGATCAACCATGTTTTTGGTCACAACGTAGCAGTGATATTTTAGTCGTGTTGACTGACTGGGACCAGAGAAGCTATATTTCTCGCTGAAAGTATTAACTGATTGGGACCAGATAATCTATATGTTCTCTCTATGAAAGTTAACTGAAGCTCGGAGATATACTGAATATAAAACAGTTAACTTTCCAATACATGAGGTTATTCGCATTTTATTTATCAATCCGTATCATGTGAAATGTTCCGTCCATCGGTAAGACAATTACCTGTAAGTAGCCGTTTGACTTTTATTGTACAACAGAGCAAAAATTTACTTTACTCCCATTTTATAAAATGATATCTAACAGTTTATGATCTAGATTAACAAAAGAAAATTACTTTATTAACTGTTTTAAACCAAAATTAAGCATGCGCAACATTTTACATGATACGGTTTGAACCAATCTGACTAAAGTACATCTCCTACTACGCTACGCTTAGGATCTGAACACAAGCTATTGATAGCCTCGTTCTGACGACCCTTCCGCTAGCCAATCAAAAGCTAACTTACAACATTATGCAAGCTTAAAAAAGCATTGGTTTTTGATATCTACAATTCTTATGACGAAAAATGTCATATAGCCGGTTAGCTCAGTCGGTAGGGCACTTGCTCTGTCAACGAGGGGTCTCGAGTTCGAACCCTGGACTGACTGCAAATTTTTCTTACATTTTTTGACATTCGAACAAGTCGTCTGATTGGTTCAAATAAAAATAGATTTGCGAAAATAAAAATAGCAATATTGGGAATCCAAAATATACAGAAGACGAATGTGAATGGGACGTTCTCAGACCTTCGTTACGAAGATCAAGTACTTTAGTCAGATTGCGGTTTGAACGTCATTAACCCCCTGTTTGACGTCGAAATTACGTACCTTGTTTTATTGACGTCAATGTCAAAACTATTGAATTAATTCCCTTTCTGTTATTGTTATTTATTTAGACACACTGATGAGCCAATTCACGGCGAAACTAGTTTGTGACTTTTCTATTAAAATTTAAGAAAATCTAAGCGAGCGTGTGAAGTCATTTTATAATTTTACGATATATAAAATTAATGCAGTACGCTGCAGTTGTTGTTACAAAACCTAAAACACTGCAATCGGTATAGACAAATGCGGAAGACGACTGTCTGGTTAGTTGTATTGGTCTTTATAAGACGTTAGGGTTATGGTCATGATACTCAGACGTGTTTTATATTACAAGTTTGTCGGATGTAGTGGGATATTGTTTTTGAGTTCAGTCAAAGCGAATCATAATAAGAACAATTGTGTGATCACTTTAACAATCTTGGCATTCTGGTTAAAATAGTTTCGTTTTATCTTGATTTTGAAACTAAAACAGGCAGTTAATGTTGCAGTTGATATATTTTCTGGTCTTTTGGGATCATTGAGTCAATTCAAAATGTCGCTAATAGAATAGAAATGTAGAAACACAGTCAAACCGGGCTAACAATTAGTTTGCTTGCTTCAGTTCTATGCTTGAGGAAGATCTTTTTCTGGTCATATTTTGCTACCACAATTACAACCTCAAAGTATTGTTGGGAGTGGGAGGCTGTAAATATCTCCATGTTCTTGGACACATTGTTGTTATATTATATGGTCCTTTGGTACCATTGAGTCGGTTATAAGTATATCTGGTAATGGAAAAGAAACAGTTGAAAACAACAGATCGCCCAACATGACGTAAATGAAACTGTTTCAGGCTCGATTTGATTGAGCATCTTCTTTGACAGCAGTGGAAATAAGGGCTGCTTTCCACAGCCTCTAGCCTCGGGTTGGTAAGGACTCAACATTTCCACATGTTACAGGTACTAACATACAATTTAGCGGCGGTTTACATAAAACCTGTTATTCACAGAGAATTTCGTGGAAAGTGGCATATGTGCCCCAGTTTTGCTAAGACGGGTGGTAGGGACGGGATGGGGTTGGGAGAGTGTCTGTGTTTGCGGTTCGGGCGGGGGGATGCTACATAAGAGGGGCGTTCAGTATGTAATGTTACTCCGTATGTAGTTTCGTAACCGCTGGTTATTTTTAGATGTGGTTTTCGGCACATTATAGAGCAATTTATTGGGACTACAATGCTATATAAATAATAAAAATCCGCAGGTTCAAAGTAAAATTATTATCATTTTAGTGAGGTGTACTCAGGTATACTAGACCTTTATTATAATTTAGGTTTGTACTGGGCATCCAGAGTCTAAGAAAAATATAATAATTTGTAAAATCACAAAATTCTATCATTTTGCTACGAGGCACAGCAATTAGTGATGCGTTTGCGTTTGTTTTAAACTATTTATTACATTTTCAATTTTACAACACAGCTAAAAATTGAAAACTTGAGGTTGATTCCATTTGGAATGGGTGTTGAGAACGATGAATCGAGGTTGTAAGAACTAATTTCGCCATCGAGAATTAAGATACTAGTATCAATCTTAGATACAAGAATTCTTTTAAACGATGATTACCTTACCTGACAAAATTGCAGAGACCTATTGTACTCACCTTATCATTTTTCAAGTAAAAATATACACACTCAATTTAAAACTGTTATGACCATTTGTATTCTAGCTTTCATATGTTTTTGTGAAGATCATAATTTGTTTCATTTAATTAAACTGAAAATTGAACTAAAGTTCTAGTTGTTGAATAGTAGAATCAAGGAACTGCATATTACAATCACAATATTTTGGGCATAAAATTGTCCAGTATACCCCAGAACACCTCATTCAAATGATTATATTTTTACTTTGAATCCACCAAATTTTATAATTTATATAACATTATGTTGCCAATAAATTTCTCCATAATGTGCCGAAAACCGCAACTAAAAATAACAAGCGGTTGCGGTTACGGAACTACATACGGAGTAACATTACATATTGAACGCCCCTCGTATTTCATTACCACTCATGAACAAGCTTATTGAGTTGCGAAGTATTTATATTGGTTAGATGGTGTTATTCTGCAGTATCTTCTTAGTTTATACTGAAACTAATTTAAACACTCACAACACCTCATTCGTAATGGAATCCATCGCCACGAAGATATGAGAGAATAGGCCAGTTCTCCTTTTTAATGCTGAGTGTCAAGCAAGGGAGCTACTTGTACCATTTTCACGTCTTTGGTATATATAATGACGCGGCCGGGAGCTCTCTCACTCAAAGCAGACGCTTTAACACTAGGTTATTATCGGGGATCTTCTTATTTATTTATTACGTTTATAGTATTTGTTTGCTAGATTTATATGAATTATCGCCATTTTTCTTACATTATTCCAGGTAGGCCTATCTGGCGGTTGTAGTAATCTTGGATAGTATATCAGTACTATTTGTATAGGCAGTATGATACGAATTAGTGGTGGAACACAAATGACTTCAGAAAAGCGATGTTCCTCATTGCAGACCAGGTGCGGTCTTCTGCGCATGCCCGGAAGTGATTATTAATTGAAGCGCACTGTAAAAATAAGAGATTTATTGCATGTTCGCACACTTAAGTGTATAATATGCATTATATACTGATGAAAGATTATTGTTAGTATTACAATGGTTGCTAAATATAAATATTTAAGATACTTTTCATTCAAATTGCTTGAATCTGTTATTTACCGGAGTCTGTAATTTGTACAAGCGCTCAATGTTAGCAGTGAGTCACAGTCCTAGAATCGACTCTGTGATAATTTTTTCTCTTTTTAGGATCGCATCAGTAACCTCTTTATTTATGTTTTGTTGACATACGTATTACGTATGTATTTTTTACAAATTATTATTCATCTTCTATCGTTTTTTATAATGGGGTTGACTTAGTCCTACTACTAAAGTGTTTTGTGATTAAACAAAACATATGACTCAAATCATCATACTTTTAGCACTTATTGAACTAGATATCAGTTTTAAGCATTGAACCTTGTACTTCACTGGTTATTCAAATAAATGTCCCTGTATTATAAAGGCATTGTGTTAGATTTAAGGAACTCTTTTTGAAGCATGCATTTAGGCCAAAACAAATATGTAAATACATACTTCGTTCACATCTGCAATTAACAGACATTTTAATCTTCATATCGAAGTTTCGTTCCTTTGCATTACCCTGGATAGGATACATGTGATAAGATACCCATCTCAAATATTGACAATATTTCATTTCTAACTATATCGGTTTAGACGTTTAAAACATGCTGTAATTTGATATTATGATAGCCAGGTTTGCTTTTGTTCGTGATCATAAATAATAATAATAATAATAATTATAATAATAGCAATCAAGGACAATGTTCTGACACTTACCAGTAAAGCAAAACAACATCACTTTATAATATACACCTAGCACTTTCAAAAAAATGTACTCTTATTACAAGTAAAAGCCTTGCAAAGTTAAATTATTTCTAAAACCTTACAACTTAGAACGAAAGTAAGACATGCTTGTGTCTTCTTCAGATAAGGTATTCAAAACAAATAGATTTTTTAAGCTAAAGGAGAATGGTGAACTGGTCAACTAATCAAAACCTCTAGAACATTGACCGATCGTTCGATTTGTCAATATTATACAATAGGGTTATTATAAAAGTAGCTCAAACTAGGAAACTGTATTCGGCTTGAGTGAATTTTGCCAGATCGGATCTCACGAGTCACGCAAGCAAGTACAAAAACCAACTTTTACGTCCTTTTACCTAATCAATGAACATTATTTCTATTGCGTACCTGAACTAGCGTGTCTTTTTGTAAACATTCTTTAAATATTGGATATAAAACGGATATCTCATGACTAGAAAAATAGTTTTAACGTCCTTGTATTGTCATTTTCTATTACTCAGGGAAGAATAGTTCATTGTTTGTCTTTTTCTGTTTCCATAAATGGATTTTAGTTAGTAACATTCGTAATAATCTATAAGTTATAAATATCTTTTGACATGCTGATAGTATAGCAAGCGCCTTCACCTACGCGGCACTTACAGAGATGGAAACTATAAATTATTTAAGATTGTCTGCCTGTATTACGCTGTATTTTCACTGTCTGCGAGGCAAGTACATTTTTACGAATTGTTTGACAGATTTCTGTCTATGAAATATATATTTATCTACAAATAATGATATAAGATTTGACACTGAGTCTTCCAGACGTGTCCATTGGATGGTTAAATGAATGTGAAAAGGCAGCATTTTAATTGCCTTTTGCAATGGTTTGTCTGTGATCGAGGTTTTCATGTCTATGCTGCTAAAATATGAATTTTACTTTATTTTCACCAAATGCTTAAAACTGTCTATAATAAGGTAATTTCGTTAATTGTAAAATGATAATGTAGTTTTGGAATTCTGCATCCTGATGTCTGACGTAAGTCTGCACCGAAATCCTTGCAAAAAAATATTTGCCTGTTGGAAAACACTAAGGCACTTTATTTTGAAATGCTGTAACCTAAGCAGCCTAAATTGCTTTTATGAATATTTGTAGTTACATGCTGTTGACATAATACTTATGTTGATTAGCCTCTATTATTATTACCTTGTAATCTATCCAACGTTTGTGGTATTAGCCAATGGCTACAAGCGCGGGCTTTTACGTTAATACGCATTTTTGTGGATTGTAGTCTTCAGAATAAAACAGCTGAATAAGACCGGGCAAAATAAATTACGCCTATATAGTATTGTTAATACCCGTTCAATACAAACCTTTCAAAAATGTTTGATGTGCTTTAAGAACGCCTCATCCATATATGGCAATAATTTTATTTTGCATCTGACATTCATTTAATCTGATCCAATATGGTGTTTTGTTTTGTGACACTTCAGTTGTGGTCATTTTCGCCTATGTTTTATTTACTTGCAGGCTATTGCTGTAGTAATTCAAGTCAAATAAAATTCACACCGCACATTTATAAAATTGTTGTTACATGCTAAAGCCGATTACTATCTCCTGAACAACAATTTTTATCCAAATTCCCGACTTATATTAAGTTCAAGGTTCTTTGATCGAAATTAGAATGATATGACTTTCATTCTTCTCAAATGTGGGCGTTTTTCAAAATCCTGTATTGAATCGCTATAAAATGGAAATATCGAACATCTGTTAGTTTAGCACAAAAACAAAATACCAACTAAATCCATTATTACATATTTTATATGCATTACGAAAGTCTTCTCGGATGCAGTAATGGGGCGTTTTCGAAGTCCTGGAGTGCATAAGAAATACACTTTTGTTCGCAAATTTCAATTTCACCTATTTTCATACAGCACGAGAGTCATACGGCTACATAGGGTGTTTCAAAGATGACATATTCCGTAAAACCATTTGGTCTCCGAAGGTAGATTCCAATAATGGTGCTCAGTGTATTCACACTTGTATTTCTTCAGGATATATATACGCCGCGACACAGGTATGATTATATAATATCATTATTTTTACGGACTATTTTTTTTGCATTCAGTAATACATTTACATCAATTTTTAATGCATTCAATTTTGTATTAATACCAAATGCTTAAAGACACTGATTCTGGTATGCAAGGTATGTGGCCTATGGTCTGCATATTGGCCGTAAGAGGCAATATACAAGACTGGACGATTGATACATGTAGACTTGCTTCTGTTTATCATAATAAGCTACTGTATAGCTACTGTGCAGTAAATAAATTGCAGGTGATATTTCTCACCTTTATAGCAAATCAGTTCTCACCTTTATAACGAGTTTAGAAAGCTTGATTGAATTAGGGCTAAATAAACAAAGTGATAAGATACAACAGTGTTTTTATAATATTTTTAATAAATCAAGTTTTCTAACAATTACATCTCATCATTGCTGTTTTTTATCAAAACTATAAAAATGCATTCAGGCACATAGCTTTTAGAAATATATAAATTATGTGTATTTTGAAGAATGTTACTTTTGAAAGATCATAATCATTGCATAAACAAACTTGTAATTTCTCTTTAAATAAATATTAAGTTTTAAATAATTAGTTTATTGTTGAGGAGTGAGAATTGCTTTGCTATAAGAGTTATCTGTAGGCAATAAAAGTTATGATTTTGTGACAATAATTAGGCTACATGTCAAGTCTACGGGGATTTTATGGACCCTTATGAGAGTGGACCGGACAGGATCTTGTATATTGGGGATTAAAAAGTCTGGTATTTGGGGGGTGGGGGGGGGGGTCACTTATATAGGAGATTTTCTTTGCCTTTAAATCGCATTTAATGAGTTTTAATTTTAAATGCGACTTTTTGCATATATTATTTTGTATCAATATAAAAAGGATTCTTACGTAGTAATGCTGTTCAAATACAGCATTGGGCTACAAGCCTGATATTTTCCAAGCTGTATCAGGCTTGTAGATTAACGTTTTTTGCTCTGTTACTTATATAATAGCCAATGCCTCGATTCAAAAATATATATTTAACCTTAAGCCTGCTGGCGGCTAGTGCTTTCGCCTTTTTGATCAGTGCAGACCAAGATGAGCCTGCATGGATAATATGGTCTCTGCGCTATTCGCTATTCAGTCTGTAAATTTTCAGTGAGCACCATTTTTAATAATGAGTGGTGCTGTCCAAACAGTAGAATGATAGACTAGTCTACATGTATGTTAGACATTTAGCAGGCTAAAGGTTAGAAAATTGCTACAGATACTAAAGCTTAGCCGGAACTTCATATAAGAATTATAAACAGTAGTTGGCTGTATACAGTTACTATGCGATTGTTGAAAAAAAAATGAAAGCTTTAACTCTGTTAAGATATAAATCCATGGATAATACCGAAACTGATATATTCTTTGAAAATCAGGACGGAAACGGACAGTATTAATAACAAACTTTTGTCGAAATCAGAGTGAAAAATTGTGAACAACGTGTTGTGATATGTAAGCATTATAATTGACCATTTATTGCACAACTCGGATGAGGGACTTTACTCTTCTGGAATTTAAGGTTAGAAAACATAATGAGCTTCATACTTGACTGTTATTATTATACCAGATTTATATAGCGCCTATTTCATGATCAATTTCACGTTCAAAGGCGCTTTACATAGTTCAAATACAGCCACACAGGGCGCATAATTCATCCTCTATTAGTACAGACACAGAGCGATCTGACCAGTGGGACAGAGTGAGGCAAAGCCCCCAGGACAGAGAGATCAGAAATCAGATACAGGCTTGTCCGGCTAACTTAACCTAGCTCGTTGCGAATAGACAGCCTGTTCTTTAACGTGCCCAGTGATACACGCAAGGATCGCCTGGGTTCCTGACCAGTACACCTCTAGGCCATACCAAATTGATTAATAGTTCTTCGGAAAATTTTCAAAAAAAATAGGAGCGAGCGAGCGAATTTTTTTTTTCTCTCAATTTTGATTTTTTTAGAGGCGGGTAGATTTTACATGGAGCGAGCGGGTAATTTTTTTTCTTCCCAGCTTGGACCCTAAAAGGAGGCATAACCAGTTATGATTATACAAGAAGTTAACATTTCTTTAAGAATAGCACAGAAATCAAACATTTACAGTGTGACTAACACAGTAGATAGCTTTTCTATGTTTTAAAGACTACATGAATGGTTTTGCAAATAAATTCTTGCCAAAACTCTCTGAATCAGTTTGTTTTTATTTTGTATTTATAATTACTAGGGGATGAGTGTCTTATTTTTAATTTTGATTCATTGTTCTACATTAATATTTAAGACAAAACGGGCACCCAAGTGGAATAACATATCTTCTGAAACCCAGCTAGATGGCTTCGACACATGAGCAACTTTGTGCCCCTAGTGAATCTCCAAACGGTAGAGGTGAAGGGAAAGTAATAAATCACTTGACCAATGAGACCAAACGCAGTTGGGCACACAAATACTTCAACATTGCTCGAATCCCATTGGAATAATTTCTTAACAGATCAGGATAGCCTAAGTTTTTGTGGTAGAGGTTCATTTCAGTCAACAATGATAACAGATGGACAAAAAATGATCCCAATATGGCCACTCTTAAAAGTGTTATTTGTTGTGCTTTGGTTTGACCAAGAAATTTTGAGTTGGGAAGGTCTTTTTTTTCAGTTTCTTTCTTTCAATCAATTCACAGCCAATTAATACAAACAGGGAAAATTGGGGTTACAATACCACAGAAATTATCTTTATATCTAAAAGCTAAACATGTTTTCAAATTGAATATGTATTTTGACAGAATATCTGACTGCCGTACTAAAGAAGTTACGTTCAAATCAAAATGATTTGGGCCCGAGACAATTAAATTTAATGTGATGGATCAGTCAGGATCTGTGAACAAACTTTTTTTTTAAAGAAAGCACTTTGCTTTGGCTCTAGATCTAACGTATTGAACTAAACAACTGATAACAAATAGTTTGAAAACTTTATCTGAACAATATTTCTATGTTTAATCCAAATATTTTTAACTGAATCCCCGTGCACGTCTTACAAGTCGGGCTCTGTTCTTTTCACTGTATTCTGTATTGAACAATCGTAGAACGTGCCTACTTCATCACCTACCGGCACATCGAAGGCCAAGTGTGGCATTAGCACAGACACTCCAGATTTAAAACAAATGATGAACAACATCATAATTCCTGACTTTTTGAGTTTGAGTCACCGGCTACATGTATTACGAACGCATGAATTCGATCAATATCACTTTGACGCATTAAAACAGCGATATAACCTGTTTTGCCGTTATCATTCCGCACCGCGTAATCAAAAAAAATTTTTTTTTTCAGAGATTTTTACGTCGTGCGGGCGGGTGATTTTTTTTTTTCTTTTTCTCGGGAATGAAATCATTGATGCGGTAGTTCCGACGGACGACAAATCAATTTGGTATGGCCCTAGTTAGGTGGGAAACACTCAAAAGCGTTTCTGAAAATTCCCGAATAGCTGCCGGGGATCGAACCTCCGACCTCAGGATTGGAAGGCCAGTGTGCAAACCACTGAGCTATCCGTCCACCTATATGATGACTAACGCAAAAATGAAACAACGGAATAAAGGTTTATATTTCTTGATGGCATTTTCATAGATATGCCTTTAAGATACTATAATATATAACTGTCAACTAATGCTATACATGTGTAATCATATTTGTATAACATTTTAATTGGATATATATCATGCATATACTTTTCCATTATTACAAATATATGATAGCTCGAGCACGTAAAATATTTATCTATTAACGAACAATATAAATGATAAAAAGCTGCAAGCATATTATCTTTTATATTCTTCAGTCCCATTACTGTAAATGTGGTATGAGTATTCGGGGGAATCCTAAGCAAGTCAGTTGTGGATACAGGTGTCCAGGATACCAGTATGAAATCTGTGGAGGCCGAGACAGCATGTCTGTGTTTGACATACGGTGTAAGTATGCGAATAATTAATTATTACACTTAAATGAAAAACAAATAGTACTAATTTAAAAGTTAATTTCAGAAGAAAAGATTTAACCATAAGAATTGATTTTGTTTCTTGCTTTTTTACAGTGATTACAAAAACGGAGAAATCTGTTACGCAATCAACTCCGTCAACAACACAAATTATTGCATTGATAACATCAACAGAAACAGAAAGTACTAAGCAAGCTGATTATAATCGAGGTAAGGCACGTTAGCATTCGTCATGTTTTATAATATCCCGCATTTTTCTTTACGTACTCCGGTCTAAACTTAAATGTTCTAATATGTTTCGTTTTTGTGGTACCGATTGATTTAATTTCATTTTTCAAGATGTTCACCTTTACAAATAACACAGAGCTATTACCGTCATTGTTTCTGTTATTTTTCGCGGTCAGGCTTTCATTATAAGAAATAACTCTGTCGCAATACCCCAAAAGTGGAGAAATGACAACAAAATGTAATTATATTCAGTTTAATCATATTTAGTTACTCTCTGTTTCAAACATACATACAATAGTACATACTTTATCAACACACACACACAAATAATAATAATAATAAATAAATAAGAAAAACAAACAAACAAAAACAAACAAACAAACAAACAAAAAGCCGCATTTCAATACAAACATCTGACCTAATTTTGTAAAGTCTTGTCATATTAACTCGGGGATCACTTACTGTGTGTTCATTAGGAAACTCATTACTGAGGGGATAATTCAAGCTTTCAGTAAATTATTTTTGTTGGTGTTGTAGCAGGGAGAGCGGAAACTTTATCGTTCTGATAAACCTAGGAAAAATAAACATTGTACTGCAATGTAGATTTTTATAAAACTGTATTTTTCAAAGCATTATTGTGTCCTAAGGAAATTTAATAATAAAATCAGTGTGCTTCTATGGGAAAATCGCCCTTTAAATGACATTATTTGAGCACGTAAAAATATTCCACAATGATTTAAATGACGTATTAATGTTGTAGACTGACCTATTTTCATTCATATGACTAAATCAAATACATAGGTCCATGTACTTAATTCTTCAGAACTCGCCAAATATTAATTGGAGTCCTTATATTTCTGCTTACTTTATTTATCCCCCCCCCCCGCCAAAGGCGAAGGGGATATGCGAAATGCTTTCCTTCCGTGCGTGCGTCCGTCCGTCCGTGTGTCCGCAACGATCTTTGTCCGGAGCATCACTCCAAAAGTACTGGAGGGATTTTCTTCAAACTTCATACACTGGTAGAACACATTGGGTGGAAGTGCAGTGTGCAAGAACAATAACTCTATCTTGCCTATTTTTTTAGTTATTCCCTTTTATCATATTTTCTTAAAACATTTTGTCCGGAACATAACCCCAAAAGAACTGGAGGGATTTTCTTCAAACTTCATACACTGATAGAACACATTGGGAGAAAGTGCAGTGTGCAAGAACAATAACTCTACCTTGCCTATTTTTTGAGTTATTCCCCTTTATCATATACATTTTTTTTGTTGGATTTAACGTCGCACCGACACATGATAGGTCATATGGCGACTTTCCAGCTGTAATGGTGGAGGAAGACCCCAGGTGCCCCACCGTGCATTATTTCATCATGAGCGGGCACCTGGGTAGAACCACCGACCCTCCGTAAGCCAGCTGGATGGCTTCCTCACATGAAGAATTCAACGCCCCGAGTGAGGCTCGAACCCACATCGATGAGGGGCAAGTGATTTGAAGTCAGCGACCTTAACCACTCGGCCACGGAGGCCCCTCATATTTTCTTTAAAAAATTGTCCGGAGCATAACTCCAAAAGTACTGGAGATATTTTCTTCAAACTTCATACACTGATAGAACACATTAGGAGGAAGTGCACTGTGCAAGAACAATAACCTATCTTGCCTATTTTTTGAGTTATTCCCATTTATCGTATTTTCTTAAAACATTTTGTCCGGAGCATAACCCCAAAAGTACTGGAGGTATTTTCTTCAAACTTCATACACTGATAGAACACATTGGGAGGTAGTGCAGTGTGCAGGAAAAATAACTCTATCTTGCCTATTTTTTTAGTTATTTCCCTTTATCATATTTTCTTAAAAAAAAATTGTCCGGAGCATATCTTCTTTCTGTATGGAGGGATTTTGATATATCTTGGCACAAATGTTTACCACCAGGAGGCGGAGTGTCATGCGCAAGAACCAGGTCCCTAGGTGTAAGGTCAAGGTCACACTTAGAGGTCAAAGGATACAAGAATGAAAACCTTGTTCGGAGCATTTCTTCTTCATGCATAGAGGGATTTTGATATAACTTGGCACAAATGTTCACCACCACGAGAAGGAGTGTCATGCGCAAGATCCAGGTCACTAGGTCTAGGTCACACTTAGAGGCCAAAGGTCAGATACAAGAATGACTTTGTCCGAAGCATTTCTTCTTCATGCATGGAGGGATTTTGATGTAACTTGGCACAATTATACACCATCATGAGACGAAGTGTCATGCGCAGTTCCCTTCTTTAGAATTACTTCCTTTTGTTGTTACTTTAAATAGCTTTTATTGTAACCTTTTCTGTATTACAACATGCATGCTATATCCAATTTTGAGGTGTATTTTGACCAATCTCTACCTGATAAAGATTTTTGTGTGGACTTGCAATTGTTTTCTTTTTTTTTTCTTCTTTTTAAGATTAACTTCCCTATATAAATAACTTATATTGTAACATTTTTATAATTGACCGTAGGGAAAAAACAAGACCACTTTTCTGTGGTACAACATAGATGTTACTCTCCAAATTTAGGTGTATTTTATTATATATAAGGTATCTCTACCTGGTAAGGAGTTTTTTGTGGACTTAAAAAAACAAAAGACTTACAATGATTACTAAACAACCACAAAATTAACATTCCATTTGCAAATACAGCTGCTAGAGTAAAGAAATTTGCTGCGACGGGCATATATTGTGACATTCTGGCACTCTTGTTCCCTGTTAGCTTTCCATTCCTTCTTTTTACAGTAGCCATATAGAAAAACACCATAGCTATACTGTTCATGAAAATTAATAAACTTCAGCAGTAAACCACCTCACTACTGACTTATTCTTTCTACCACATCTTTAAAACTCCTGATGCGGACCACGACTAAACGGTTCTTCAAAGATTTCCCCAAAATTAATACTTTCAGACAGTAACTTGCCAGGAACTTTAGCCTTCAATTATAATATGCCCGGCGGGGGGATTAGCCATGTGTAACATGGCTCTTGTTTTGTTTATTTTCGATCATTTTAAATCAAAACGTATATATTGTCTTTAAGAAAAACAGAAGCGATGACGGTTTAACACTTAATACACAGCACACCTGTCAAGTTTAAACGTGGTCTAGTGGTTAAGGCTTCAGCCTCGGGATCGGGAGGTCGCAGGTTCGAGCCCCATGGGAGCGTTCGGGGGATGTTTATCACGGGACTCGTTCCGGAAAGGCCGGTTCGTGAGCCGCGAGCTAGTTAAATGAATGGTTACCGATTTCTATCCGCCTAGCACCTTGCATAGTGGTAGAAGCTGGGAGGTAATTGGCACGCAAAATAAAGGTTTCTCATAAGCCAAATTGGCTAGCCCTTTTAATAGGGATGACCCTATTATAAACAAGGCCTTTACCTTTTACCTTAACACGGCATATAATAGTTATGCTACTCGTCATTATTCTACGTTTCCCGGATAAATGTCTCTAGCCGTCACGTCCTATTTTTCAACCGTTACTTTAATATTTCGAAATACAGAAAGAACAGTATGTTGTATAAGTAATAAAAACCAGTAACATTACACATTACAGAAATGGCAACGCAGACTCAATCAAGAACAGAAATACGAAGAGCCGAAATGCGAATCACAACGGACAAAGCACCAGCAAACAACAGTAATAAAGTTTCTTCTAAGGGAGGTATTTAATCATTAGAATTTTCATGGTGTATACGGTGTTTAAAGTCAACACCATTAGTAACATAAAAACGTCAGGTGTATATCTGCATACCATTTGGAGTATATTTGTATTCATTTTCCACCTCCATTTACATTTTGCTGTATAAGTGAGGTTCGCATGCTTTTTCGTTCAATCTAATAAATCGATAATAGAAATAGACACTGAATCTTCTAAGTTTAGTTTAACTTATCATCTTAATGATTATGTAGCTTAACGATTATGATTACTGAAATTGCTGATCCCCCAATGTGTGTGTGCTTATCTATGTTGGGTTAAACACCGTTTTCCATCAGTAGTTCAGTTAGGTTACGGCAGGCAAACCTGTCCAGTGTAACTGGATCCTGTACCAGTACAAATCTGTTCTGCAAACTGTCAAAGAGAACATACGCATTACTCGGGAAATGAACTCACGACCCCGCGATCCGTAAATTTGCACTCTTCCTTCTGAGCTAAGCGGGCGGGCCCCGAAAAAAATGTTACCGACGACAAAAATTATCCGTCAATATATGTCAGAGGTCAGAAAGGTCTACTCTGCATACCACCTAAAAGTGTTTGGTAAGAACAGCTGAGTGAGAAAATGAAAGAAGAAGGATTAATATCCAACAGGGAAAGCCACGTTTCAAAACCGCAACTAATAACAAATAAAACTGTTTTGACCTACATACATTTTTCTGTTTCACTAGAAACCGCTCATTATAGGAAACTTTATTTAGACGAAAGTCGTTTTTGGTGATAAAAGGATAAAAATGATACTAAAAATCAAGCTGATAGACTGGATGTTTATTCATAATATGTTTTGTAACAAACTGATTAACATATTATACAGGTATCATAATGAGAATCTTGCAAAATGACAAATCATTGCTTAAAAATAACATTTTCTAAATTTCAAACCATTTTGAAGTATCAAACAGTTTCAATCTGTTTTATTTTTCTTGAAAAAATTCTTTGAATGTAAATAGTTTATTCTACATCAGGTATGTTCAGCTAATTTGAAAAACATTACCAATATCTTATGAAATAAACTATTCCTAAAGAAAAAAAAATGGAGAAAGACTTGAATCATTAAATCGATGATAGTGTTTATTAGCATAATTGAACTAACATGTGCATTTAACATAAGATTTAGGGAGGAATATGTATGTGACATACATAACATGCATTACGTTACTATTTCAATGTTTCTTGTATATTGTATCAAGTCTTAGAAAACATTCTCGAATTAAGTATGGGATGTGCTGTATTGTTAGATTTACAAAGTACTTATATATAAATACTGATTTTAAAAATATTTTATAAACTGTGATATAATAAAACTATGTTATAAGACGGATTTTGTTAAGGTTTTTTATATATATGTTATACTGTGTTTTATGAGTCCTTTAAAAAAATGGTTTAATACTTGCCTTTCATGTGTTTGTTAATTTAAGGAGAAACATCTGATGTCCACGTTTACGTGTTCATTTCGATTCCGTTTGTGATTGTTGTCATGTTTGCTGTGACGGTAGCGATTATCTATTATCGTAGGCGGTAAGATATGTTTTGATCATTACTGCTATCATTAGTCTATCAACAAAAACTAATGGATCATTCATCATTTTATGAAAGTCATTTTCTAAGAATTATTTTGGGTTTGAAAATGTATGTGAAAAAAAAATCAGAACGATATTTAAACATATATTCCGCCTGATATTCAAAACAAACAAAAAAATCAAACAAAATATTTTACTGAAAGAGTTTGTGTCACTTTCATGACACTCTTCCGGTTTTTACAAATAAGTGCACATCGATCAAGGCGTTCGGAATCGCATTTATCTTGCAGATAACGTTTGTTAATGTAACGGAGACATACTCTTGAATAGAAATAATTCAAGTATTACCAAAAAAAAAAAAAAGAATAGAGAATCACATTTCTCTAGCAAATCTGTTAAAACATGAAGCCAGTGTCGCTGCAAAATTTATGCATTTATCGCGTGATGCTATGTTAAACTTTTGCTAGTGTAAGAAAAGCGATGTGCGCCTCTGTTAACATTTGATCTGCGACAACTGTCGTTGAAAACGAAGTCTAAGCATGTGTCATAGATCGTTCTTATCATATTAATGAAAGACCCTTTATGTAATTAAGTCACTTTTGCAACATTCTGTATGTATGGGACAACTGAATGACACTATATAATCAAATTTCCTTAATAACACTTAATGAATGACGGAAGTTTCGCAACTCTTCCAATTATTTTTATAAAATTATTCCCCGTTTTGTACTTCTTTCTTTTCCGTTAAAATAATGTTTGTTATTAGCTACTCTGTAACATCAGAAGTGAATAATTTTACAATTATCATTGCCGTCATGAAACCAAGAATATGGACTAAGTTTAATAAACCGGGATGCCATTTGATAATTTTGTACTTAAACAGTTTTAAACAAGCATACACCCAAGTCTTCTGTTCCCCTTGTGTTTCATAGTATAACTTATCTATCCTTAGGTTTAGGGTTAATATTACCTCACCCCATATGCACACATATTAAATCCGGAGTTTCAATTACTTGTGATTTGAAGTTGTTTGGCGTGTTCCTATTATACCTTTACCATTTCTTCCCATTTTCTAGTTCTGTTTTCTATTTTTGTTTTTTGCTTAATTACATTTGCGACCCCTTTTCCTTTCGTAATGTTTGTATTTTAACAGTGTTTCACTTTACAAAACAAGTTTTTAGAAGACTATGTCTAAAGAGTACAAATACATTGCAGAAAGAGACGAATGCAGGAAAATGAACAAAGTGACCGTCCAAATAGTACAGAGGCAAATTCTAATTACTACTTAACAGCAGTGCATGCCGATAATTATACATACACGTCTGTACAGGACACCCTTCTCCACCCTAGCGTTGCAAATGCTGACAGCAAAGATGTAAACGACTTGTTACACAGTATGCCACTTGCCTCTACAGTACAAAATGAATATGTAGACATCAGTTACGAAGAATTAGTCAGCCAACGAAAAGACGAACATTATTACAGTCAACCTAATAAAAATCTCCACAGGTCGGCTTATACAACACAATTGAAAGTTTGATTGAGCTTGTTCATTGACTAGTCTCTCCGACATAAACGTACTGCCGGTAGTTCTCATATTTTGATAGTTGCTACATGTACACATTCCTAACTATTTTTTTTCAAACGGTCATAATATCTGCAATAGAACTATTCTGAAACGGTACTGGGGTAAAAGCTCAGTAGAAAAGCGTTCCGAAACTAACTGCGTAATCATAAAATGAAATAGATAATTTTCCATATTACGTTGCATATAATACATGTCTTAAAATTTATGGTATCGTTTTTAAATGTTTTCAACTGTCCAATAATTATGTGTTTCCAGTCCTTATTTTTGATTTTGAAAAACATGCCTGTTATGTGTTAAAATGTATGATACTCTTTTTTTTAATGTATAACAAATACAATACAATATCATTAAACTAAAATTATGTTTGATTTCTATTTTGATGCATTTTTGGTACATGATCAAATACATGGTATCTTTTGAAATGTTTTAAAATATATGTTTTTCTTATCTTTGTCTACTATTATGTAGTCCAATCTTGATATATAATGACTATTATACATATTACCATTTTCTAATTGTTTTAACATATCTTATAAATAAATGTTTTATCTTTTATACATTTACCTTATATATAATTTCATTTCTTATCTGTTTTAAAAGTTTTATAATGCTTATTTTTCAAATGATACTCTTCTACTTTATGCACTGTACGTTATGCATTAAATAAAGACCGAAACTTGAAACTCGTGTTTATAGTAAAATTAAATACAGTTACACCGGTGTCGAAAACCTCTTTTATTCATATTTGCTACTTTTCGTAATACACAAAATACACTTTTAAGGACAAAGAAATTAAAGGATTAAACAGTTATGAAATAGCACTATCGATTACAATTTTTGTGACAATAATTTGTTTCTACTTTGGCCAACCGTTTTATTTTAAGCTCACTGCAGTCATACAAAAGACATGGTCACCTCTTTAACTTGCGTTGCTTGATATTATGTTAACAATTGCAAAATATCTTTATTGGTCTAGAATATGGCAAATTGCTAAGTTTACTGACTGTATTACGGATGGTTATAATGACCAGCAAAATTAGATGTATGTCGACAATTGAGTTGCATTACGAACAGTCTTCATTGCTTGATAATCCATAAAATATTGCAGGCATTGTAAGTTTTATCCGGGCATCTGGAATATTATTAGGCTAAGTAAGATTCATTTTGATAAGACACATTAGTGGAACCGGATTGTTTAATCTGTTAACGATGTAAACATTCACGTGTTACTTAATATGTTAACAGACAATTATACATGCAGCAATAAATACATTTAGGGAACATATAACATATTCTTTTTAAATTAATATAATTATATTTTAATTTCTTGTAGCCGTTTTGAAAATGGCGGCCATCTTGATGTTACTTATGCAAACTTTTATCCTATTGACAGTTTGATGTATCTTACTCGACATCATCAGATATTTTCAAGTACATTCAAATAATTTTATAAAATCTGTATATCAATAACTTTTAGAATTATTTTAGGTGAACATTTTGAAAAATACGGCCACCTTGAATTAAAGCTACATTTTAGCTCTCTACACTTAAGCTTCCATGGTCTAAGACTGGTGAAGATTTCGTCATTTGCACTATCTTGGAAGGAGATACCTTATTTCCCGTCCTACTAATAGGGACGGCACTTGTATAAGATTACAGAACACTCATCTATTAAAGCTGTGAATAGATATGTCATTTTCTTGATAATTTTATAATATAAATTTTTCTCCACCCTTGCTTAAACTTTCTTGTAATCGAAATCATTGGTGCTTACATGACATTCATGTACAAACCAACCAAAGACGTTAATGTTAAGAAGAAATACAGTCGAAAGCTTGTTCAGGAATTAAATGCCTTCTAATCTTTTCGTTTGTTACTCCACGGCGGCAAAGTGAAAGTTTTTTCGAAACGAATATGAAGTCCTCATTTGCGTTGAGTCTTGGCCTACTATTTCCTCTCTAAATATTATGTTTTTAAATTAGTCAAATTGTTACCGTCACCCTGCCCTAACCATTGAACCAAATCGGGAGTGGAGCCCTTTAAATTGTAGATCCAATATTAATGTTAACAATATATCTTCAATGATAGAAACAAACACATACACAAGTCACAGTAGCCCGGGATTAAAACAGGCTTGTAAAGCGATTTGCACGCGGTTCCTACCTGCGTTGAGTTGTATACCGATGCGTTTTGTGAAAGCTTAAAATAAACTAGAGATAAATTTATTTTATATGCAACCTATAGTAACATTTCCTCATGAAAGCTTCGAAATTGAGCTTGCCCCCCACCTCTGAACACTAAACCGATTCAGCGGTAAAGCGCCTCAAATGTTAGATCAAAAGCTTAATACAAACAGATAAGTTTTCAAGGACAGATAAGGACAAAAGCTTAGATCATAGTAGCCCGAATTACTAAGGCTTGTAACATCATAATATGAGGTCCTCATTTGCGTTCAGTCATATACGGACGAGTCTTGTGAAAGCTGAAAGAAATCACCCGTACCATATATTTTTCATATGCATGCATCGTACGTATAATAACATTATTAACAATAACATTTTGCTCTGTAAATATTATATTTTACTCAAATTGATACCGTCACCCTGCCCTGACCAATGAACCGAATCGGCGGTGAAACCCCTCAAACTAAAGAACATAATATAACTTTTAAAGATGTATCTTCAATAATAGAGGTGAACAAACACACACACAAGTCACAGTAGCCCGGAATTAAAACAGGCTTGTAATGTGATTTGCACGCGGATCCCACCTGCGTTGTGTTGATTACGGATGCGTTTGGTAAAAGCTGAAAAAAGCTATATATATCTTTTATTTCATATGCATCTTATAGTAACATTTGTTCTGTAAGTATCAATTTGTTTCTCCAAATTGACTTCGCCATTCTCCCATAAACAAGAAACGAATTCGGAAATATAGCCCCTCAAATGGTAATCAGAAGCTTAATTCACACAGATATGTTTTCAAGTCCAGGTAAGGTCATAGTAGCCCGAATTACTA